>NC_086269.1:2638526-2837254 GCF_021018805.1 Prinia subflava
CATTCCCAATCCCGTCATTCCAATGCTGTCATTCCCAATCCTGCCATTCCAATCCTGCCATTCCCAATCCTGTCATTCCCAATCCTGTCATTCCCAATGCTGTCATTCCCAATCCTGCCATTCCCAATGCTGTCATTCCCAATCCTGCCATTCCCAATCCTGTCCTTCCCAATCCTGCCATTCCCAATGTTGTCATTCCCAATCCTGTCATTCCCAACAGGGAGGCTCTGGGGAGGTTTTGAGAGGTTTGGGGGAGGTTTTGAGGAGGTTTTAAGGAGGCTTTGGGTAGGTTTGGGGGGGTTTGGGGGCGGTTTGGGGAGGTTTGAGGTTTTTGAGGAGATTTGGAGGAGGTTTAGGGGAGGCTCTGGGAGGCTTTAGGTAGGTTTGGGGGTGGTTTGGGGGTGGTTTGGGGGAGGCTTTGGGGGGCTTTGGGGGTGGTTTGGGGGTGGTTTGGGGGTGGTTTGGGGAAGGATTTGGGGAAGGATTTGGGGAGGCTCTGGCACGGCCCCGGCGCTGCCCCAGGTGGGTCCCTAAGCAGCAGCGCTAATCCAGGGATAATCGCGGCTTTAGCAGCGATAGGGCCCAGATTAGTGGGAAAATCCGGGTGTCAGGGGCAGCGCTGGCACCGGGAGAGGGAACTGCGGGAATACAGCGAGGGAGGAGTGGGAATACAGCGAGGGAACAGCGGGAATACAGCGAGGGATCTTTGGGAATACAGCAAGGAATCTGAGGGAACCCAGCAAGGGATCCCCTGGGAATACAGTGAGGGATCTGTGGGAACACAGCCAGGGAGCTGTGGGAAAAAGGGTGAGGGATCCATGGGATACAGCAAGGGATCCACAAGAACACAGTGAGGGATCTGTGGGAATAGAGTGAGGGATCTGTTGGAACACAGCAAGGGATCCCAGGAATACAGTGAGAGATCTTTGGGACACAGCAAGAGATTTGTGGGAATACAGCAAGGGATCCCCTGGGAATACAGTGAGGGATCTGTGGGAATACCATGAGGGATCCAAGGAACACAGTGAGGGATCCCAGGAATACAGCCAGGGATCCAAGGGAAAGAAGTAAAGGATCCCAGGAACACAGCAAGGGATCCCCTGGGAACACAGTGAGGGATTTGTGGGAACACAGTGAGGGATCCCCGGACACTGCAGCCCAGCATGGGCACACTGCCCCCCGTGGCTCAGGGCGCCGATTCCTGCCCCCCATCCCAATGGAAAAACGCCAAACCCACGGCCAGGACTCCCCCTCCAGCCCAGCTGTCCCCCGGGATTGCTCTGCCTGCAGGAATCCCCTGCATTCCCCAGGCCTGGGCTCCTCTTCCCTCCCCCAGCGTTTTCCCTGCGGTATCGGGGCCTTCCTCACCCTCTGCACCAGCCTCTGCCCCTTCCACGGAGCCCAGGCAGGGCTGGGCAGGGTCTGCTCCTGGAATAACGAGGAGAGTGGGAATGCAGGGGTGGCAGCTTGGACTGGGTCACCCAGCAGTGTTTGGGGTCACCCAGCAGTGTTTGGGGTCACCCAGCAGTGTTTGGGGTCGCTCAGAACTGTTTGGGGTCACCCAGGACTGTCTGGGATCCCCCACCACTGTTTGGGGTCACCTAGAATTGTCTGCGGTCACCCAGCACTGTTTGGGGTCATCCAGAACTGCCTTAAGGTTACCCAGAACTTTTGGGATCCCCCAGCACCCTTTGGGCTCCCCCAGCATTTTTTGGGATCACCCAGAACTATTTGGGATTCCCCAGCACCCTTTGGGATCCTCCAACACCCTTTGGGATCCCCCAGCACCCTTTGGGGTCCCCCAGCACTGTTTGGGTCACCCAGAACTATTTGGGATTCCCCAGCACTCTTTGGGATCCTTCAGCACCGTTTTGGGTCACCTAGCACTTTTTTGGGGTCCCCCAGCACTTTTTGGGGTCCCCCAGCACCACCTCGGCTGCTCCCACACTCGAGGGCAGGCTGGCCCCGTGTGAGGGGGCTGCGATTTGGGATCACCCCTCTGCCCCTCCCTGCCTTCCCCTGAACCCTGATTTGGGATCGCCCCTCTGCCCCTCCCTGCCTTCCCCTGAACCCTGATTTGGGATCGCCCCTCTGCCCCTCCCTGCCTTCCCCTGAACCCTGATTTGGGATCGCCCCTCTGCCCCCCGCTGCCTTCCCCTGAACCCTGATTTGGGATCACCCCTCTGCTCCCCCCTGCCTTCCCCCGGATCCCCTCACAGCCACCCTGCACCCAAAGGATCCCCCAGGAGGGGCCAGACCCCCACCAGACACAGCCAGGGCAGGAGGAGGAGGAGGAGGAGGAGGAGGAGGAAGGGAGGCTCCCTCATTGTCCTTCCCAGAGGGAAAAGGGGATCTGGAAGAGCCAGGGACCCCTTCCAGCCCCTCCCGTGCCTGCCCTCGGGGCCGCCCGGCCCCGGCGCTGCAGGAATCCATCTGCAGCATCGCATTCGATGCATTTCACGTCCGACTGCAGGAGCCCGAGGATCCCCTGGCTGCTGACCTGCACGGAAACACCCTCCTGCTGCTGCTGCTGCTGCTGCTGCTGCTGCTGCTGCTGCTGAGGGAGCAGCGAGGGAAGCAGGGCAGGAAAAGCCTCTCCTGCACCGGCTCCGGGCTTGGGATGCTCCAGAGGGTGCCCGGCGAGGCGAGACGGGCGCGGATGGGGAGAGGAGGGGAAACGGGGAATGGAGGGAAGCAGGGAACGGGGAGGGGATCAGGAGCTGCCACCACAGAATCCAGCGGGGGACACGGAGCTGGAGCACGGCGTGGGTGGGGTTTGAGCCCCTGGGATCGGCTGCACCCACCCTGGAGAATCCTGGAGAATCCATGGATACCAGGACAGCCCCCCTCTGGATGAGCCTCCCCCAAAACAGGGAGCAGCATCTCAGCACTCCCAAAAAAATCCAGCCTTTTCCACCTCCCCTAGGAGCCCCACGCAGCACCCAGCACTCTCCAATAAATCCAAAACATCCCTGAGATGAGAAATCCATGGATTTAACACCCCGTGGGACAGCCAGGCTGCTCCCAGGGGCAGGGATGCCAGAGCAGGTAGCAGGATGAGCTTTTCCCGCTGGATTTCCCCAGGGCTCGGCTGTTTGCTTTCTCCTTCCCCCAGGAAATCTCCTGCTGGCTCTGGAAACACCCTGGGGCGCAGCTCTGCGGGGAGGAAACACTTCCCAGCCACAGCTCGGGTCCTTCCCTCTGTTTTTTTGGCCAGTCCAGCCGGGGTCAGATTGGAGAGCAGCCCATCACTTGGGAAATAACACCACTCCAGGCCTCCTCCCTCAAAGAAACCTCAAAAAGACAGCATTTAAGGCGAGCTTAATTTGGACGACTAAAAATAGCCAGCACCAGTCACACTGGAAAATGCAGGATGTGGAGCTTCACCCTCTCCCAGCCTGCACACAGGGGAGGTTGTGGCCCCAAGGATTTGTCCCTAGGGGTGAGCACGGCTTTGGTCCCACCAGGAATCCAGCAGGACCCTGCCCGGCTGCCCCGATGGAAGCGCGGGGACCCGAAACCTTCCCGGGCAGGATGTGGTGACTCAGAGCCACGTCTGCAGTGGGACACCCAGGAAAGCTCCCAGGCCACGCTTCCCAGCTTCTCCCAGCCCGGCCAAGCCTCTGATCCCGGCTCCCTGCAGCTGATTCAGCCCCTGAATTCCCACTCTCCTCATTATTCCAGGAGCAGACCCTGCCCAGCCCTGCCTGGGCTCCGTGGAAGGGGCAGAGGCTGGTGCAGAGGGTGAGGAAGGCCCCGATACCGCAGGGAAAACGCTGGGGGAGGGAAGAGGAGCCCAGGCCTGGGGAATGCAGGGGATTCCTGCAGGCAGAGCAATCCCGGGGGACAGCTGGGCTGGAGGGGGAGTCCTGGCTGTGGGTTTGGCGTTTTTCCATTGGGATGGGGGGCAGGAATCGGCGCCCTGAGCCACGGGGGGCAGTGTGCCCATGCTGGGCTGCAGTGTCCGGGGATCCCTCACTGTGTTCCCACAACTCTCTCGCTGTATCCCAAAAAAGGACAGCCAGGCCTGTGCTGTCACTCCAGCTTCCCAGAGGCTGTCCCCACGCTGTGACCCTCCTCCGGCCTCTCTCCGGCCATCCCAGCGCCGGCCTGGCATTCCCAGCTGCCACAAATCCAGCCTGCCCTCGTTTCCCTCCCGCACTAATCCCTGCCCGCTCCAGAGGCAGCAGCAATGTTTAACTCGGGTTCACGCCGGAGCACGGCTCCCTCCCGCCCGGGCCAGCCCCAGGCGTGTCCCCAGCGCCGAGGCCACCTCGGGTCCCTGCTGGTGGCACGGCCACATGCCCGGCTCCGGCACGGAGCCCTCTGGAGCGGGGGGCTCTGGGCAGCCGTGGGCACTGGGCACTGCCATTGTCACACCAAGCACTGACATTGTCACACCAAGCACTGACATTGTCACACCGGGCACTGCCATTTTCACACCATTGTCACACTGGGCACTGCCATTGTCACACCGGGCACTGCCACTGTCACACGGGCACTGCCACTGTCACGCCGGGCACTGCCACTGTCACACTGGGCACTGCCATTGTCACACCGGGTGCTGCCATTGTCACACCACTGTCACACCAGGCACTGCCATCTGGCACACCTGGCACTGCCATTGTCACACCATTGTCACTGCCATTGTCACACAGGGCACTGCCATTGCCACACAGGGCACTGCCATTGTCACTGCCATTGTCACACAGGGCACTGCCATTGCCACACAGGGCACTGCCATTGTCACTGCCATTGTCACACCGGGCACTGCCATTGTCACACCGGGCACTGTCATCCGCCACCGCCGGCGGAGCCCGCTCGGAGCGTTCCCGGGGCTCATCCCAAAATTGGGGGGGCTTGGACAGGACCAGGAGGAGAGGGGGCAGTGCTGGAGGACTGAGCCTCGCTCACCCCGGTGTGCCCGGGCTGCCTGCGGAACGGCAGGAGCGGGAAAGCCACCGGATCCTGGGATGGGAAAGGAGCTGTGCCACCGGATCCTGGGATGGGGAAAGGAGCTTTGTACCAGATCCTGGGATGGGGAAAGGAGCTTTGTACCAGATCCTGGGATGGGGAAAGGAGCTTTGCCACCAGATCCTGGGATGGGGAAAGGAGCTTTGTACCAGATCCTGGGATGGGAAAAGGAGCTTTGTACCAGATCCTGGGCTGGGGAAAGGAGCTTTGCCATCGGATCCTGGGATGGGGAAAGCAGCTTTCCCACCAGATCCTGGGATGTGGCCCCAGCAGCGCTCCAGCAACATGGGGTTATTTTTAAGAAGCTGGCGAGAAGGTGGGAAGGGAGGCGAGGAGCTGGAACGCCGCGAGGGCCGAGCCACGAAGCCTCTGGCAAGGCTGGAGCCCCGGGAGAGGCGAGGAGGCATCGGCATTCCCAAGCAGCAGGAACAAAAGGCGAGAGAAGAAAAAGAAAAGGCGAGGGCATTCCAGGGGCCACGAGGGCATTCCAGGGGCCAGGAGGGAGTTCCAGGGGCCACCAGGGCGTTCCAGGGGCCACCAGGGAGTTCCAGGGGCCACCAGGGCATTCCAGGGGCCAGGAGGGAGTTCCAGGGGCCACCAGGGTGTTCCAGGGGCCAGCAGGGCGTTCCAGGGGCCAGCAGGGCATTCCAGGGGCCAGGAGGGAGTTCCAGGGGCCAGCAGGGAGTTCCAGGGGCCAGCAGGGAGTTCCAGGGGCCTCGGGCACCTCCCGGCCCAGCGAGGGGTGGCCAAGGGACAGCAAAGCTCCAGCTGCTACAGCAGCGTCCTGAATTAGCATCTCGAGAAACGGCGCCGAAAATCAGACACCTCCTGCCCGAAACACGAGCCCGGACCCTGAAAACCCCAACACCGACCCCTCCTTACCCCAATGCCCAAAGAGCAAAGGTCACTCCCAACCCCACACGGGCCCTGCCACCGCCCCGAGCCCGGATTCACCCCCTGCCCCCCCAGACCCAGCAGAGGCAGCAGGGCGAGGGCCACAGGCTTATTTTTAGCCCGGAGGAGGCAGCAGCCATCCCGGCTCTTGCCCTTGGCGTGGGACACGGCTGTGCCCCCGGCTGGGCAGCGCTGGGGAGGAGGAGGAGGAGGAGGAGGAGGAGGAAAAGGAGGAAAGGAGGAGGAGGAGGAGGAAAAGGAGGAGGAGGAGGATGCTGGTCTCAGCCCCGGAGCCGGCCCCGCGGCACAAGCAGCCGGGATTATTTACAGCTCCTGAAAGGGAGCGAGGCAGGGCTGACCTTTGCGAGCCGCAGACAAAGAGGAGATGTCGGCAAATCGCTGCTGGCGGGGACCCTCCCCGAGCCACCAGAGCCACCAGCAGAGCCACCAGAGGCACCAGAGCCAGCAGAGGCGGGGGGCTCGGCAGAGAGAAGCCGGCCGAGGCCACGGAGAGCCGCGATCGCAGCCGGGGGAAAGGAGGGATCGGATTCTCCTCCCTGCCCGGACAAACCCTTCCGGGTGGGATCCGCGCCCTGCCGGAGCCCGGGCACGGCCGGGAGCCGGGGAAGGGACAGCCCGGGCGGGCCCCCGAGCCCCGCTCGGCCCCGGGGAAAGTTTCCCGGTGGGCACAAAGGGGCAGGGTCTGGGTGAAGCTTCCCCTCGGTGCTGCTGGCCCGGTGGGGAGGTGGCCGGGCTGAGGACACGCCAGGGCCTGGGTGACAGCAGTGGGTAGGGGTGGCAGGGGACAGGCATGGTCCCTGCGGTGTGGCACTGGTGTGGTGGCATTGGTGTGGCACTGGTGTGGTGGCACCGGTCCCTATAGTGTGGCACTGGTGTGGCACTGGTCCCTATAGTGTGGCACTGGTGTGGCACTGATGTGGCCTGGTCCCTGCAGTGTGACACTGGTGTGGCACTGGCATGGCACTGGTGTGGCCCAGTCTCTCCCATGTGGCCTGGTCCCTGCAGTGTAGCACTGGTGTGACCCAGTCCCTCCAATGTGGCACTGGTGTGGCACTGGGGTGGTGGCACTGGTCCCTATAGTGTGGCACCGATGTGGCCTGGTCCCTGCAGTGTAGCACTGGTGTGACCCAGTCCCTCCAATGTGGCACTGGTGTGGCACTGGGGTGGCACTGGTGTGGTGGCCTGGTCCCTGCCGTGTGGCCCCAGTGTGTCCTGGTCCCTCAGTGTGGCATTGGGGTGGCACTGGTGTGGTGGCCTGGTCCCTGCCGTGTGGCACTGGTGTGTCCTGGTCCCTCAGTGTGGCACTGGGGTGGCACTGGTGTGGTGGCCTGGTCCCTGCCGTGTGGCACTGGTGTGTCCTGGTCCCTCAGTGTGGCCCTGGTGTGGCCCTGGTGTGGCCCTGATGTGTCCTGTTCTCCCAGTGTGGCACTGCTGTGACTCTGGTGTGTCCTGGCCCCTCAGTGTGACCCTGGTGTGGCCCCGGTGTGGCCCTGGTGTGTCCTAGCCCCTCAGTGTGGCACTGGTGTGGCTCCATCCCACCTCCCTTCCCTCCTGAGCCTGGATTTGGGCAGAGGGCTGCTGGTGTCACATCCGCCTGTCCCCTCCCCATCCTGCACCCTCCTGGCCCATATTTAGGTCCCCAGAAACCCCAGGAAGCTGCCCAGGAGCACCCATGGGTCCCCTTGTCCCTCACCACCAGCCTGGCCCGCAGTGGCCTGGAGGTCACCCTGGGGTGTTGTTTAAATTTTGGGGGGCTCCTGGTGGACATTGGGCACCATTTGTTGTTGTTTAAATTTTACCCTCCCTGGGGACCTCCCCCTAAAATTTAAACAACAACACTGGGGGGAGCAGGGCCAGCCCCAGAGGGGAGCCCCCACCCCAATTCCCGATCCTGAATCCCAGGGGGGCCTGGATCACCTGGCTGGGGGCATCAGCTCTGCCACGTCCGGACCCCAGCTCCCTCCCCGAAGCTCACAAACAAACGCAGGAGGACTCTGAGCTCGGCTCTTACTCACACAGAGCTCTCCCAGGGTTTAAAGTGCTTAATTAGCGGTTTAAAAGAGTCACCAGCCGGGGTGGGTGACACCCCAGAGGGTGTCACACGCTCTGCAGGGCTCCAGCTTCCCTCCTGCCCCTACCCAGCCTCACCTTGAGTCTTTTTCCCCTTTTGCTAATGATCCAGCGGAGGGGCAGGGTTTATAAGTCCGTGGAAACTCTATTATCCCCGTGCATTAAAGCCAAAAGCAGCTAATTAAAACATCAAAGTCGCAGGGTTCATTAGCTCGGCCTCGGCGCTGGGGGAAGGTGACAGGGGTTGTGGCTGTCACTGCTGCTGGGGACCCCAAGGCTGGCCCTGCACCCCAAAACAGATTCCCTGTCCCAGTGTCACTGGGAAAAAACAGAGGTTCCCACTGGAAAACCACTGGGCTGGGCAGGATCCTGTCACCTGCCTGTCCCTGTTCCCCAGCTGGTCACCTTTGTGTGGAGAGGAGGGAGGTTGGGGACAGCTCTGCCACCCTCGGCCATCACAGCTGCTCCCCCCAGAGCATCCCCAGCCCCACCGGGCCCTGTTCCCACCCGGCACAGCACGAGGGGACAGGGAAGGGTTCAGGTTCTCCTGCTCTGCACCCCCGATCCCCTCGGGTGGGCCAGGACAGCCGCTCCATCCTGGGAATCCCTGGATTGGGAATCCCTGGATCTGGGAATCCCTGGATCCGGGAATCCCTGGATCCCGGCGTTCCCAGCAAACCAGAGAGATGGGGAACACCAGGGAGGTCACACTGAGCACTGGTCACTGACCACTGCCATGGTCACACCCAGCACTGGTCACTGACCACTGCCATGGTCACACCCAGCACTGGTCACTGACCACTGCCATGGTCACACACAGCACTGGTCACTGACCATTGCCATGGTCACACACAGCACTGGTCACTGACCACTGCCATGGTCACACTTAGCACTGGTCATCTCCCACTGCCACGGTCACACCATGCTCCGGTCACTTCCCATCCTAGGATCTGCATCCCACTGCTGTGGTCACACTGAGCGTCGGTCACTTCCCATTGCCACGGTCACATGGAGCACGGGTCACCTCCCACAGGACCCGCAAGCCACTGCCACGGCCACACTGACCATCAGTCACCTCCCCACCCCAGGGAGGTCATGGTCACTCATCACTGGTCACTACCCATCCAAGGACCTCCATCCCACGCTGACCATCGGCCACTTCCAAGGGTCCTGCACCCATCCCTACAGCCACACCGAGCACCCCCGCCGTGCCGGGTTCCCTGTCCGTGCCACCCGGGGCTCCCTGGCCGTGCCAGGGCTCCCTGTTGGTGCCACCCCGGGCTCTCTGTCCGTGCCACCCGGGGCTCCCTGGCCGTGCCACCCGGGGCTCCCTGGCCGTGACACCCGGAGCTCCCTGGCCGTGCCACCCGGGGCTCCCTGGCCGTGCTGGGGCTCTCTGTCGGTGCCACCCGGGGCTCCCTGGCCGTGCCACCCGGGGCTCCCTGGCCGTGCCACCCGGGGCTCCTTGGCCGTGCCACCCCGGGGCTCCCTGTCGGTGCCACCCCCGGGCTCCCTGTCGGTGCCACTCGGGGCTCCCTGGCCGTGACACCCGGAGCTCCCTGGCCGTGCCACCCGGGGCTCCCTGGCCGTGCTGGGGCTCTCTGTCGGTGCCACCCCAGGCTCCCTGTCGGTGCCACCCCCGCGCTCCCCCCCGTGCCCCGCCGCTCCCGGAGCCCCGCGGGACCCCCGCGCTCTCACCGCAGCTTTTCCGCCGGCTCCTTTCCCAGCACGGCGCAGCCGTGCCCGGCGGGGAGGAGCCGTGGGCGAGGAGGAAGCCGGAGCTGCCAGCCCTTCCCCGGGCCCTTGGCGAGCAAAAGCAGCAGCAGCAGCGGCAGCTCGGAACGGGCGGCGGCCGCGGGTCCCCCCCGCCGCAGGGATTTGGGGTCCCCAAATCGCCGCAGGCTCCAACCCGCGCCGCCGGGGCGGACGCGTGCGGCCACTGCGGGAAAACTCCGCTCGTGGCCTAGCAGGGAGGAGAAACAGGAAAAGGATAAAAAAACAACAAACCACAAGCCGAGAGAGGAGCGGGGAACGCGCGGAGATCCCGGCGAGGGGCGGGCGGGGACGGAGCAGGGGGCGGGCGGGGAAGGAGCGGGCTCATCTGCCAGGGCTTGGGGACGAGGGGAAACTCCAGGCTGGGCTCCACCCCGCCGCTTTCGACTGCTGAACAATAGTGGAGAGGAGCAGCCGTCCCTCCCTGCTCTTACTCATCCTGCCCAAGGAGCCGTGCCACCCTTGGGCTGCCGCCCCCGCCCCGCCCGGGGGGCTCGGGCGCGGCCGCTCCCGGCTCCGGAGGCGCGCAGGGCTCGGGTGACAACAGCGACAGATTCCCCCCGGGAAGAGATGCGGACCCACGGCACGCGAGCGGCGAGCCGGCGGCGCAGGGAATTCCCTCCGTCATCATCGCCAGCGGAAAAAAAAAAAAAAAAGAAAAAAAAAAAAAAAACCAAGAGAAAAAAAAAAAAACAAAACCAGAAAGAAACCAACACCCAACAACAGCCTGCGCCCTCTCAAACCTCTCTACCTGCAGCACTTCCAGCGCTTTTCCAGCCGGGAAGGGAGCAGGGAAAGGAGCCGGGGCTCGGCACCCACGGCCCCGCCGGCGGCCGGGGTGGGACGGGGCCGGAGCCCGCGGGGAATGCGCGGTGCCAGGGGGGGACGGGCGAGCGCTGCCTCCTGCCCTGGGCGCTTCCCAGCTCCGGCTGCACCATCCCGGCACCCTCCCCGTGCCACGGCCAAGCCAGCCCGGCCGGGGGGAGTCACGGCGGGGAAGCTGGGGAGGCCTCCAAGCCCACCCAGCGCCCACCACTGAGGGAGGGTCCTGCACCCCCCCAGAGCCGAGGGGCACCTGCAGCCCCCCCTGAGCCCGCGGGTGGGGTCCCGGGGGGGTTCACCCGAGGGGGCAGCCGGGGAGGGAAGCCCAGGGCCAGGGAGGGATCCCCGGGGCGCGGCGGGGTGGGGCAGGCGGAGCGCGGGGGCGTCAGCCTCTCTCGCTCATGATTTAATAATCGAGGTGCGTTTCAGTGCTCAGGGAAGCGAAAGATTGAGGGCAGCGTCTGGAGGCTGCCAGGGCGCAGGCAGCGCTGCAGCCCCTGCCTCGTCCGGGGGGCTTTGGGGTGGGGGGCTCATCTCGAGGTCCCCCGGCCCCAGGACGGCTCTGGGTGCCCCAGGGCGAGCTCCGAGCACTCACCTCCACCCCAGCTCACCTCCACCCTCGGCTCCTGCCCGTCCACCCACGTCCAGGGCTGCCGCTCCACGGCCACGGGCAGAAACTGGCTGCACTGGTTTGAGCCTCGCACCGCAAACCCCCACCCAAGCTCAGGTCTCCGGAGATAAGAGCACAATAACCTATTGTCCCTCCTCCCCTCCCAACATCTCCACTCGCCTCTGGAGAAGCGGGGAGGGACCCCCGGCCCCGCGCAGCGCCCCCCGCCCCCGCCGCCGGGCAGCCCTCGGGGGGCGCGGACCCACCGAGCCAGGCCGGGAATGCTGCGAGGCTCCAGAGCCGGGGCTGGGATGCAGGGAGAGCGCTGGGGACAGAGGCAGGACGAGGCGGACGAGGCCAGAGCCTGGCCGGGCTTTCCAATAGATTTCCTGATTTTTTTTTCTTTTTTTTTTTTTAATTTATTTTCCGCCTCCCCACTCCTGTTTTCTCTGCCGTGCCTCTGCCCAGCTGGATTGGTGCAGGCAGGAGGGGGACGTGCCCAGCCGTGGCGTGGGCAAACCCCCCCACGCACCTCCCCACCGCATCCCACCCTCCCCACCCCACTCCAGGCACGGAGCAGCCCCACGGGTGGGGGAAAAAACCACCCCAAACCCACCCACGCAGCACCTTCCCCGCTCTGTCCTTGGGCTGCCGCAAGCCCCCCTCCCCTTCCCCCGCCTCTTCCTTCCTCCATCATCCTCATCCTCCTCCTCCCCGCAATGCCACAACTCGCTGCCTCCCAAAAATCCGGCAACACGCGCGACCAGCGCCCCGCGCCCCCACCCCAATTTCCCCCCACCGCCGCCTCAAGGGCGGGCAACAAGTTGTAGGATCCGAGCGGAGCGTCCTCCCCACCCCAAATACCGGGGGGCACCCGGAGCTGCCCCCCACGAGATGTTTGGGGGCTGCGCGCCCCGCGGAGCGGCGGGAGCGGGGTCACCCCATCCCCGCACCCCCTCCCACGTGCGATCGGGCTCGGGGGGGTCCCACTCCGAGCCCCCCCATTATTTAGGAACCCACGCCGAGCCCCCCCCATCCCACCTGCTGCACTGGGACGGATCGGGGCGGTGAAACCCCCGCTGGCAGCGCCCCCACAAAGAGCCCCCACAAAGAGCCCCCACAAAGAGCCCCCACAAAGAGCCCCCACAAGGAGCCCCCTCCGCGGCCGCCGCTCCCGTGTGTCCCCCCCCGATACCTCCAGCACCTCAAACCCCCCCCGGGACCCCCCGCACCCCGCTGCCCCCCCCAGCGCTCACCGGCTCCGGTCCCACGGCGCCCGGCTGGCGGCGGAGCCTCCGCGACTGGCCATGGGCTGGAGGGGGGCAGCGGTCCCGGAGCTAACGGGAGAAAATGCTTGTCATGGCAACCCCCGTGCCGTGCGGGGCCGTGCGGGGCCGGGCCGGCGAGGGAGGGGACGGCGGGCAGGGAGGGGGAGGGCTCGTCCCAGCCCGCCGGGGGAGGGGCTCCCTTAAGGTGGCTGCACGCCCCGACGGCCGCTTAAGGGGGACAGGGAAGGAGCGCGGTGAAGGGCGCGGAGCGGGGGGCGGCGGGGTGGGGGACCCCCAACAGGGGCAGGGACCCGCGGGCGGAGGGGGGGGTGCGCGCCTGGAAAAGGTGGGGGCAGCGCTGGGAGATTTGGGGGCACCCCCGGGTAATGTGGGGGCACCCCCAGGAAGAGTGGGGACACACTGGGCAGGGAGGTGGGGACACCCCCGGAAAGGGTGGGGGCACCACTGGGCGATTTGGGGACCCCCGGGCCATGTGGGGACACCCCTGGGAGGAGTGGGGACCCCCCCGGGCCATGTGGGGACTCCCAGGCAGGGTGGGGACACACTGGACAGGGCCACAGGTGCACCCCCAAAAAGTTTGGGGACCCCCAGGACAAGAGAATGAGTGTACCCCAAAGAGTGGGAAGACCCCACGGGCAGAGTGGGGGGTGCGACCCCAAATAATGTGGGGACCCCCCGGGCAATGTGGGGACCCCCACGGGGCCCCCCGAGCAGTGTGGGGACACCAGTGGGGAATGTGGAGACCCCACCCCCAGGGAAGAGAGGGGTGTGCCCCCCAAAAAAGTGTGGGGACCCCAAAAAACGAGGGCACCCAAACTCCGGGCGTGGGGAACTTGGAACTTGGTGACCTGTGGCAAAATTTGGGTTCTTTGTGGGGCTGTAGTGGGTTTGGGGTCTGACCCCCCTTGAAAGCAGCTGTCCCCTCATGGGACAGCATCACTTTGGGGGTGCTGGCACCCCGAGAGCCACGAGGGTCCAGCACGACCAAACCCCCCCAATCCCAGACCAAACCCTCACTTTTATTTTATTTTATTTTATTTTTATTTTATTTTATTTTATTTTATTTTATTTTATTTTATTTTATTTTAATTTTTGAGGGATAAAATCCCTCCTGGGGCCCTTCCCAGAGCACCCCGTGCTGGCCGCCCGCGGTGGCCTCAGGCCGGGGGCTGTGAGGGGGGCACCTCAAATCCCCTCCCGAGGCCCAGTTTGTGCTCCCAGCAGTTCCAGTTAAACCAGTGCGGGCACAGCCCCTCGTTAGCGCTCCCAACACGGTTTTTTCCCCCCTTGAGGGCCTGCACTTCCATCGTTCCACATTCCTGAGCAGGCTCGGAGCCCAGCCCTGGGAATTCCTCCTTCCTTTTTCCACCAAAATCCCTCCCTCAGCTCACCGGGCTGGACCTCCCTGCTCAGCTGAGCTGACCCAGGGGGTGTTTTGTTGTTTGAAATCTGATTTAATTCCACCTCTGCATCCTTTGGATGCACAACCTGAGCTTTGCTTTGAGGGGAGGAGAACGCCCTGGGCTGGGAATTCCTCCTTGCCGTCTTCCTGGGGAGTGTCACGGGGTTATTCCTTCTGAAAACAAAAATATTTCAGGGCTGGGGATTCTCATGACAAGGAAAAAGGTTGAGTCTCAAAAAAACAACCTCAGGCCTCTTCCACTGAACCGCTCCATGCTTGGACACATAAAAAAAATGGGAATAAACACAGGGATTTTATCCCTCCACCAAAATCAGCCAGCCCTGACCAGACTGGAGCAGGGAACAGCTTGGAAAAGAGGTGTTGGAGCAGCTTGCAACGGGCCGGGATGCAAAACTGCTATTGAGACATAATGGCCTTTTCCAACAGGTTCTGGGAGCTTGGAAGGGATCTGTGACCATCTGGATTCGGGCTCCCGGGAGGAAATCAGCCTTCCTGCCTCAGGGAAGCAGCGGGAGCAGGGCAGGGCCAGGAATTTGCAGCCTCCTCGGGCTCCCGGGTTTGGGTTGAAAAAGGGGAAAAGCGGCTGCGGGAGGGAGCAGCCAAAATGCGTGTGGGAAATGTGATTCCAGGCAGGGATTCCTGAAGAGAGCCACGAACAGCCCCAAAAACTCCTCCAGGCCACGTGTGAGGAGAAGCACAGGGAGGAAAAGGGAAAATCCTGGCAGGGGCAGGGGCAGGAAAAGGGAGAAGGAAAAGGGAGAAGGAAAAGGGAGAAGGAAAAGGGAGAAGGAAAAGGGAGAAGGAAAAGGGAGAAGGAAAAGGGAGAAGGAAAAGGGAGAAGGAGAAGGGAGAAGGAAAAGGGAGAGGGAGAAGGAGAAGGAAAAGGGAGAAGGAGAAGGAGAGGGAGAAGGAGAGGGAGAAGGAGAGGGAGAGGGAGAAGGAGAAGGAGAAGGAGAAGGAGAAGGAGAAGGAGAAGGAGAAGGAGAAGGAGAAGGAGAAGGAGAAGGAGAAGGAGAAGGAGAAGGAGAAGGAGAAGGAGAAGGAGAAGGAGAAGGAGAAGGAGAAGGGGGAAGGAGAAGGGGCAGGAGTGTCACCTCCAAGCCAGCATCGAGCTGTCCCCACACGCTGCAGAGGGGACAAATTCCTTCTGGGAATATTTTGGGACCCTCTCTCTCTCTCTGTGTCCCTGCTGGTGCCACCCCTCCTGCTCCATCCCCTTCAGCCACCTGCTCCTCCTGGTGGCTTGGCCACCCCCGGGGTGGTGACAGAGGTGTCCCCACGCCACACCCGGGGCAGGAGGGAGGAGGACACAAGCCCTGAGGAGCGGAGCTCCCGCTCGTGTCCCACCCACCCAGCCCGGAGCTGCAGGAGGGGACACCCCAGGGGTGGCTCCAGGTGGGGACACCCCAGGGGTGGCTCCAGGTGTCACAGCCACGGGGAGGGGGCAGTGGGGACAGGCTGGATTTGGGGTGACAATGGGGACATACTGACTTTGGGGTGACAGTGGGAACAGGCTGGATTTGGGGTGACAATGGGGACAGACTGGATTTGGGTGACAGGCTGGATTTTTTGGGGTGACTGAGGAGAGTCTGGATTGGGGTGACAATGGGGACAGTCTGGATTTGGGGTGACAATGGGGACAGGCTGGTTTGGCTTTTGTCAGGAGCTCACAGGAGAGCTCTGAGGGAGATTCTGGAAGTCCCTGCGGGGCTGTTCTGTGCCTTCGTCCTCCTCATCCTCCTCAGATCACGGCGGGATCATTAATTATTCCCTTTTTTTCATGGCTCTGGGATCCAGGGCTCAAATCCCCTTTTCCAGCCAGGATCCAGCCAGGAGCTCTCTCCTGGATGTGGGAGGGATTCCCGGGGGGATTCCTGGGGGGATTCCTGGGGGGATTCCTGGGGGGATTCCTGGGGGGATTCGCAGATGGATTCCTGGAGGATTCCTGGGTGGATTCCTGGGTGGATTCCTGGGAGAATTCCCAGATGGATTCCTGGAGGATTCCTGGAGGATTCCTGGAGGATTCCTGGAGGATTCCTGGAGGATTCCTGGGGGGATTCCTGGGAGAATTCCCAGATGGATTCCTGGGGGGATTCCCAGATGGATTCCTGGGGGGATTCCTGGGGGGATTCCCAGATGGATTCCTGGAGGATTCCTGGGGGGATTCCTGGAGGATTCCTGGGTGGATTCCTGGGGGGATTCCTGGGGGGATTCCTGGGGGGATTCCTGGGGGGATTCCTGGGGGGATTCTCTTGTTCCTTGCACCTCCTGCAGGTTCCTCTGGATCCCCACCCCATCCCAAAGGCCTCTCCCATCCCATTCCCTGGAAAATCAACCCCAGTGACCGGCAGCACCCCCAGTTCTCCATCAGGGCCCTAAATCCCGAGGGGAATCTCCGCTGTTATCCCGATTTTTGCCACCTCCTTTCTTCTCCCCGCGCTTTTCTGGCTGCTCTGGAAGCGAAGCAGAGAGCAGAGCCCGGCCTGGGCAGTGCCAGGCCTCGAGGAGACCCAGCAGCCCCGAGTTAAAATAAATAACCCCAAAATAGAAAACATCTCTCCACCAGGCTCTTCCCTAAAAAAAAAGAAAGAAAAAAAAAAAAGAAAGAAAGAAAAAAAATCCGGCTTCCCTGATGATTTCCCTTTAAAGCCAGCCCCTAATATTTGGATTAATTTGCCTTTAATGCCTCCCAGGCTGGGAACTTGTAGGTGGAGTTTTTTAGCCCGAAAAATGAATTAAATCAGCCGAGTTGTATCAGCCAAGTTACAAACCCATCAAAACGCGGGGCCAGATCCTGATCTCATCCCGGAGGGGGCGGAGGGGGGTAAATCCAGTGCCGGGAAGGTTTTTTTGTCACGGAGCCGAGCTCGGCGATTGGACCCCCCGGGTTTCTCATGGAAACACTGAGTGACTTTGGAGCACAAGGCAGAGTCAGGCGTCTGTAAAATCTCTGTAAAATCTCTCTCCATTCAAGGGCTAAATATAGGAAAAGGCAGCGCCAGCGCTGTGCCGGGGGATAAATAAACCCCGGAGAGGCTCTGCGGGAATGCCGGGGGGTCCTGGGGGTCCGCGGCTGCTTGGAAAGGGGATTTAAGGGAATTTCTTATTTTTTCCTTGCTTTTTCTCCCCCTTCCTGCTCATCCCAGACCCGGAGGGGCCTGCCCGAGGCTCGGATTCCTGCCTGGAATTTGGGATGCCAAATTTGGGATTCCTGCCTGGAATTTGGGATGCCGAATTTGGGATTCCTGCCTAGAATTTGGGATGCCAAATTTGGGATTCCTGCCTGGAATTTGGGATGCCAAATTTGGGATTCCTGCCTGGGATTTGGGATGCCAAATTTGGGATCCCTGCCTAGAATTTGGGATTCCTGCCTGGAATTTGGGATGCCAAATTTGGGATCCCTGCCCGGAATTTGGGATCCCTGCCTGGAATTTGGGATGCCAAATTTGGGATTCCTGCCTGGAATTTGGGATGCCAAATTTGAGATTCCTGCCTGGAATTTGGGATGCCAAATTTGGGATTCCTGCCTGGAATTTGGGATGCCAAATTTGGGATCCCTGCCTGGAATTTGGGATGCCAAATTTGGGATTCCTGCCTGGAATTTGGGTGCCGATGGGAAAGGTCCCGTCACGGTGACATCCGCAGTAATTCCCTGTTCTGCTCCCGGCTTTCCCCTCGCTCCGAGGCCTTTGGAGACCCGAAAAAATTTCCCGCAGCCACGGAACTGCTAATTACCCATCACCGCACTAATGAACCTCTCCTAGCCCATTCCTGCTCCCAATTACTCCAACAGCCCCGTTAATTCCTAATTAAGCAGCTCCTTCATCGGGGAAAAGGGGCCTGACAGGAGAAGTGAAAACTCCAGAGGAGGAATTTGGGGATTGGGAGGGATTTTTTGCTTTGTGGCCGTAATTAGGAGGCGGAATTGTTTGCTCACCTACAGAATTCATCACCAGAGTGGCCGGGAGCCTTTTCTTTCCCTGAATTCATCACCAAAGTGCCCGGGAGCCTTTTCCTTCCCCGAATTCATCACCAGAGTGCCCGGGAGCCTTTTCCTTCCCTGAATTCATCACCAAAGTGCCCGGGAGCCTTTTCTTTCCCTGAATTTATCACCAAAGTGCCCGGGAGCCTTTTCCTTCCCCGAATTCATCACCAGAGTGCCCGGGAGCCTTTTCCCCTCCCTGAATTCATCACCAAAGTGCCCGGGAGCCTTTTCCTTCCCTGAATTCATCACCAAAGTGCCCGGGAGCCTTTTCCCCTCCCTGAATTCATCCCCAAAGTGCCCGGGAGCCTTTTCCTTCCCTGAATTCATTACCAAAGTGCCCGGGAGCCTTTTCCCTTCCCTGAATTCATCACCAAAGTGCCCGGGAGCTTTTCCCTTCCCCATCCCTGCGCATTCCCAGCTGGACTCACGGCAGCAGGGATGGGGAAGGGATTTAAATCTGGATTAAAACAGGATTTAAATCTGTTTGAGGCCCGTTATTAAACCCCCCCCCCAAAAAAATCTGCGACAGCTCAGGAGGAGCCTCTGGGCTGCTCCTTCCCGAGCATCCCTGGGCGGGATGAGGGCGAATTTTGGGATCTTTTCCACGGATCCCTCCAGGGCAATTCCCAAGGAAACAACTCCAGGGAAAACCCCCGAGCCTCTCCTCTCCCTCCCTCCCGAAATGAACATTTCTCCCTCCGGCTCCGACCTCGTTTCGTTCCTCACATCAAGGAGGAGCCCCGCGCTCGGTGTTTGCAGCGCGGTAACAGCTCGGGGACCTCAGGAATGTCCCCGCTGGCGGCGGTGACAGCGCGGTGGGCGGTGCTGAAGGGGACAGGAGCGAAGTGACAGCGAGGGAGAGGGAGAGGAGCGCTGTGCCCGTCACTGCCGAGCTGTCAGCGCCGAGCTGGGGGGGTGGAGGAGATCCCCAGCCCGAATTTGGGGCCTCTTTTCCCTCCGGGGATGCGGGGAGAAGGTTCTGGAAGAGCTGGAGGTCACACCTGGATCCAGGTGACACCGCAGAGGGCAGGGCTGAAACCTCAGGATGTGACAGCGAGGGCAGGGATGGCACTGGCAGGGCCACTTTTGTCACCTTCACAGGGCTGTGGGGTCGGGAGCAGCTTTCTGAGAAGAGTGAGTCCCCAGAAAATCCCGAAATCTGAAATTTGGAGGCCAAAGCGGCGGTGAAAAACTCAGGGGCAGCCCCTGTGTCACACCTGGAGCCTCCAGACATTCCCATCCTCCGGGATCCTCGGGATTCCTGCTTCCAGAAAAGTCGATTTTCCCCCTAAGCCAACCCTCAGGTGCTTGGGGGGTGCTGGGTGACAATAAGGGGTGTTGATACCACAGGGGAACACCCAAAAAAGGGATGAAATACTCAAAGGAGGGGTGAAATACCCAAAAGAGGGGTTAAATATCCAATAAAAGGGGTGAAATATCCAATAAAAGGGGTGAAATACCCAAAGGAGGGGTTAAATAGCCAATAAAAGGGGTGAAATATCCAATAAAAGGGGTGAAATACTCAAAGGAGGGGTGAAATACCCAAAGGAGGCGTGAAATACCACCCAAAAAGGGATAAAATACCCCAAAAAGGGTGAAATACCCAGAAAAGAGTTGAAATATCCTCCCCAGAGGAGTGAAATACCCAAAAGAGGGGTGAAATACCCCCCAAAAGAGGTGAAATACTCTAAAAAGGAGTAAAATACCCTCCAAAAAGGTATGAAATACCCAAAAAAGGGATGAAATACTCCAAAAAGAGGTGAAATACTCCAAAAAGAGGTGAAATACTCAAAAGAGGGGCCAAATATCCAATAAAAGGTGTGAAATATCCCCAAAAAAGGCTGAAATACCCTAAAAATGGCTGAAATACCCAAAAGAGGGGTGAAATGCTCCCCAAAAGGAGTGAAATACCCAAAAAAAAGAGGTGAAATACCCAAAAAAAAGATATGAAATACCCAAAAAAGAGGTGAAATACCCAAAGGAGGTGAAATACCCAAAAGAGGGGCCAAATATCCAATAAAAGGGGTGAAATATCCCCAAAAAAGGCTGAAATACCCTAAAAATGGCTGAAATACCCAAAAGAGGGGTGAAATGCTCCCCCAAAAGGAGTGAAATACAAATAAAAAAAAGGTGAAATACCCAAAAAAAGATATGAAATACCCAAAAAAGGATATGAAATACCCAAAAAGAGGTGAAATACCCAAAAGAGGGGTGAAAATGGGTGGAAAAATCTCGGCTGCAAACGTGACCCCTTCCCAAAACAGGGACAAAGAGGGAATAGGGAAAACCAGCCCCACTTCCAAGCATTTTCCCTGGGAAAACAAACCAGGAACGAATCCTTTATTGCAATAATAACCATCAATAATGCATCGCTAAGGAGCTGCAGATGAGCGCAATTAAAAAAAGGCAGCGCATTCCCCCAAGCATTAAAAAATAAAAAATCCGAAATTATTGCTCGCAGCTTCCCCGAGATTTATGGAAATGAAGAAATTCCTGGAGTGGAAGGCAAGGGAGAAGGGGGAAAAAAAATAATTAAAAAAGGGAGGAAAAAAAAACAACGAAGGAGGGCCCTGATGTAGGGATTTATAAATATTTTACAGCCGAGGAGGAGTGGGGAGCCGTGGATAAAGATGGGATTGCGGGCGGCCGGGGTGGGAGGAAGGAATTAATCACAAAAAACAGAGGAGAAAGTTTCCTCTGGGAGCGCAGGGCCGCGCCCACGGCCCCCGAGGGGCCCGGGAAAGGCTGGAATTCCCTCCGGGAGCTGCAGGTGTGGTGCCCTCCCTCGTCCTGGCAGCGTGAAATACCCAAAAAGGGATGAAATACCCAAAAAAGGGATGAAATACCCAAAAAAGGGATGAAATACCCAAAAAAAAGGGTAAAATACCCCCCAAAGGAGGGGTGAAATACCCAAAAAAGGGATGAAATACCCAAAAAAGGGATGAAATACCCAAAAAAAAGGTAAAATACCCCCCAAAGGAGGGGTGAAATACCAAAAAAAGGGATGAAATACCCAAAAAAAAGGGTAAAATACCCCCCAAAAGAGGGGTGAAATACCCTAATAAGGAATTAAATATCCAGTAAGAGCGGTGAAATACCCAAAAAAGGGTGAAATACCCAAAAAAGGGTGAAATACCCAAAAAAGGGTGAAATATCAAAAAAAGGGGGTGAAATACCCTCCCCAAAAGGGCTGAAATACCCAAAAAAGGGTGAAATACCCAAAAAGGGCTGAAATACCAAAAAAAGGGTGAAATACCCAAAAAGGGCTGAAATACCCAAAAAAGGAGGTGAAATACCCTCCCAAAAAGGGCTGAAATGCCCAAAATAAGGGGGAAATGCCCAAAAAAGGGGTGAAATACCCTCCCAAAAAGGGGTGAAATACCCTCCCAAAAAGAGGTGAAATACCCAAAAAAGGGGTGAAATACCCAAAAAGAAGGGGTATTCCTTCCCAGGCTGGAATATTTTCCTTTTCCCTGCCAGCGCTTGGCTCGTACTTCCCAGGGACTTTGCAGCAGCTGGAACAGCCCGTCCTTGCTCCATCCAGGCTGAGCACAGGGACAATCCTGCACCAGTGAGGGATCACATTCCCAAACCTGGCTCCGTCTGCTGGGTCCTGGGTGCTGAGAGATCCCTGATCCCCATCCATCCGTCCATCCATGGATCCATCCATCCATCCATGGATCCATCCATCCATCCATCCATGGATCCATCCATCCATCCATCCATCCCTCCATCCATCCCTCCATCCATCCATCCATCCATCCATCCATCCATCCATCCATCCATCCATCCATCCATCCATCCATCCATCCATGGATCCATCCATCCATCCATCCATCCCTCCATCCATCCATCCATGGATCCATCCATCCATCCATGGATCCATCCATCCATCCCTCCATCCATCCCTCCATCCATCCATCCCTCCATCCATCCATCCATGGATCCATCCATCCACCCATCCCTCCCTCCCTCCATCCATCCATCCATCCCTCCATCCATCCATCCCTCCATCCATCCATCCCTCCCTCCTCCCGTGCTCGTATCCAGCCTGGAAAAGCTCCATGGCTCCTGCCGGGAGCCTCTGCAGGTGTGGAAACCCTCCCAGGGCTTCTTGAACAACCCAAGAATTTCTCCTGGCGAGAGAGAAATGAGTCAGAGCAGGGGGAGAGGGAGAGGAGAGGGAGCTCAGGAGGGAAGGAGGGCTGGGACAGGCGGGAAAAGGGATGGGAATTCACTGGGAAGCAGCCGTGGGACACCTGGCAGGGCTGGAGATTTGGGACACGGCCACTGTCACACCCCCCACCAAGCTGAGGGAAGGACTTTCCCTGCAGGATTTTCCCTGCAGGATTTTCCCTGCAGGTTTTTCCTGCAGGGTTTTCCCTGCAGGAATTTCCCTGCAGGATTTTCCCTGCAGGAATTTCCCTGCAGGAATTTCCCTGCAGGATTTCCCCGCAGGAATTTCCCTGCAGGATTTCCCCTGCAGGATTTCCGCTGCAGGATTTCCCTGCAGGGTTTTCCCTGCAGGGTTTTCCTGCAGGTTTTTCCTGCAGGGTTTTCCCTGCAGGGTTTTCCTGCATGTTTTCCCTGCAGCCCTGCAGCCACGGAGCTTTTGGCACCCAGGGATGCCAGGACTGGAAAATCAGATCCCTGCCTTGCTTGGGAAGGTGACAGGGACATCCCCCGCACTGTCCCCACGCAGCGCGGGGTCAGGAGGGATCTTTCCGTGGAAAAAGCAGGATTGGAACAGCCCGGGGAGCTTTGGAGTCCCCGTCCCTGGAGGTGTCCACGGACGGCCTGGATGTGACACTCTGGGTGACAACGTGGGGGTGGCACACAGCTCGGACTCCACAATCCCAGAGGGACTCTCCAACCTCGCTGAGTCCGGGATTCAGGGAGAACCTCGGGCTGCAGGGATCACCCCAGATCCGTGGGATCACCTCGGGTTGCAGGGATCACCTTGGATCCCCGGGATCACCCCGGATCTCCGGGATTGCCTCGGATCCCCAGGATCACCTCAGGCTGCAGGGATCACCTCGGATCCCCGGGATCACCTCGGATCCCCGGGATCGGCGGAGGGTCGGCGCTGCGGCTCTGGCACAGATCTCCCTCCCTCCCTCCCCCCGGTGCCTGTGTCGCACATCAGCGGTGACGCCAGCAGCTCCTGTCCCCGCTGGCTGCTGAGACAGCCGATCCCCGCTCCCGGCTCTGACGTCGGAACCTGCCCTTCATTTCCAGGTTTTTTTTTTTTGTTTGTTTTTTCCCAATGTTTTCTCCCGTTTTTCTCCCTGCCGAGCCCCGCTTTGCCCCGCTCCGGGCGGTGACAGGCGGTGCTGGAGCACCGGGACGCCCCGAGGCTGGCACCGGGAGCAACTCGGCCAAAGAGGGGCCGCGGGCTGGGCTGGCAGCGCCCCCGGTGAACCCGGGTCAGGAATGACACATCTCATCCATAAAGGATGGCCAGGGATGAGGCTGAGCTCCCGGGGAGAAAATAAAATAAAAACAACCAAGGAAGGGCAGGAGGGGAGGGAGGATCTGTCCCCAAAGGCCGCGCAGGGGGTGGTGCAGCCCGGGGGTGAGGGGTGAAGGAGCTCTGCAGGGTTGGGGGGCTGAAGGGGCAAAGATGCAGGGGAGGTGTTGGAGGTAGGGATGCAAACCTGAGGACAGGTGTGTTCCCAGAGCCAAACCCCTGTCCAGGTGTGCTCCCAGAGCCAAACCCCTGTCCAGGTGTGTTCCCAGAGCCAAACCCCTGTCCAGGTGTGTTCCCAGAGCCAAACCCCTGTCCAGGTGTGCTCCAGGATCCAAACTCCTGTCCAGGTGTGCTCCCAGAACCAAACCCCTGTCCAGGTGTGCTCCCAGAGCCAAACCCCTGTCCAGGTGTGCTCCCAGAGCCAAACCCCTGTCCAGGTGTGCTCCCAGAGCCAAACCCCTGTCCAGGTGTGCTCCCAGAGCCAAACCCCTGTCCAGGTGTGCTCCCAGAGCCAAACCCCTGTCCAGGTGTGCTCCCAGAGCCAAACCTGAGCCCAGGTGTGCTCCCAGAGCCAAACCTGAGCCCAGGTGTGCTCCCAGAGCCAAACCCCTGTCCAGGTGTGCTCCCAGAACCAAACCCCTGTCCAGGTGTGCTCCAGGATCCAAACCCCTGTCCAGGTGTGCTCCCAGAGCCAAACCTGAGCCCAGGTGTGCTCCAGATCCAAACCTGTGTCCAGGTGTGCTCTGCTGGCTGAGTCCAGAGAAGGACATTTGGTGATGGAAATATTTGTGGGGACAGATCAGTGTCCGGCCTATGGGGACAGATCAGTGTCCGGCCTGTGGGGACATCAGTGTCCAGCCTGTGTGGACATCAGTGTCTGGCCTGTGGGGACACATCAGTGTCTGGCCTGTGGGGACACATCAGTGTCTGGCCTGAGGACACATCAGTGTCTGGCCTGTGGGAACACATCAGTGTCCGGCCTATGGGGACAGATCAGTGTCCAGCCTGTGGGGACATCAGTGTCCAGCCTATGGGGACAGATCAGTGTCCAGCCTGTGGGGACAGATCAATGTCCGGCCTGTGGGGACACATCAGTGTCCGGCCTGGGGACACCTCAGCTGCTTTCTGTCCCTGGTTCCCAGCAGAGCAGCAGCAGCCGGGCCGGGATCCTCATTCCAGCGGAGCTTTTAGAGGGAAGAGGAGCCTGGGGAAGAGCCCGGGGGGCGGCGGCGCCCTGAGCCCCGTGAGCCGCTCCCTCCCTCCCTCGTTCCATCCCTGGAAGTAGAAGTTCTCTCCTTCCATTCTCTCCTTCCGTTCTCTCCTTCCCTCTCTCCCCACTCAGATTTTCCAGTCACCCAGCGCTGATGGAAACTCGGCCACTCTCCGGCCTTTTCTTCTCCAGGGCGTTTGGGTGTTGGGTTTTTTTAATTTCCAGCTCCCCCAGGCCTGGCTGACCCTTGGAGGACAAAGCATCGCCCCTGGCACCGGCCCAGGGCTCACCCGGTTCTGCTCGGGCAGGGGAGATCCACAGGGAAAAGCGGAAAATTCCCGTTCCCAGCTCCATTGGGAATCCCCAGGAAAGGGGGGGCAGCCCTCAGCAGAGCCCAGCGTGACACGGGGGCTGGGGACAGGGAGGGGACACCGAGGGGACACCGGGGGGACAGGGATCCTCTTTTCGTTGGGATTGCTTAGGGAAAGCCAGGAGCAGCATCCTCCTTTTCTCTGGGATTTGCCAGGAAAAGTCATAACAACATCCCCCTTTTCGTTGGGATTTGTCAGGGAAAGCAACATCCTCCTTTTCTTTGGGATTTTTCAGGAAAAGCTGGAACATCATCCCTCTTTTCTATGGGATTCATCAGGAAAAGCAGCATCCCTCTTTTCTCTGGGATTTGCCAGGAAAAGTCATAATAGCATCCCCCTTTTTTTTGGGATTTGCCAGGAAAAGCAACATCCCCCTTTTCTTTGGGATTTGTCAGGAAAAGCAGCATCCCTCTTTTCTCTGGGATTTTTCAGGAAAAGCTGGAACATCATCCCTCTTTTCTTTGGGATTTTTCAGGAAAAGCTGGAACATCATCCCTCTTTTCTTTGGGATTTGTCAGGAAAAGCTGGAACATCATCCCTCTTTTCTTTGGGATTTTTCAGGGACAGCCGGGAGCAGCAGAGGCGCAGCTGCTGCCCCAGGGGACGGGCAGAGCCCAGCCTGGAGCACCCAAACCTCCAAAAGGGACAGCCCTGTCCCCGCTCCAGGTGACACCCAGTGGAAAATCCCGATATTTAAGCGTGTTTTGGGAATCTGGGAGCAGCTATAAAAAGCTCCCCGGGCATGGAGAGCCGCGCTGGGCACCCCGCAGCTCCCGGGCACCTTCACCCTTCCTTTCCCGGCAGAAAAACCGCTCCCGGCAGGGCTGGATCCCACCTGGGTCCCGCCTGGATCCAGCCCGATTCCCCAGCGGCATCTCCGGCTCCTCTCCCTCCACAGAGCACCAGCTCGGGCTTAATCAACGCCTTAATTATTCATTGAGGAGCCCCCAGGTTGGAATCCGCAGCCCGAATTGTGCCAGCAGAGGCACAAGGGCTCTCCAGCGCTCATTCCCTAAATCTGCTCCTAATTAGGAGCGGACTCACCCCTGCAATTAATTGCTGGAGTCCTTGATTAGCGCCTGGATAGCCAGATCTGTTTGGGAGAGGAGCAGCAGGGTAATTAATCAGGTCGCAGCTAATTGAGGGGAGAGTCCAAACCCGCGGCCAAGTCCCCGCACCTGGCCTGGGGACAGCGGGTGGCCTCCAGTGGAAAGTTGGCTTTGGGACAAGCGGGATTTGGGGCATTTTTTCCCGGCTCTGGCGGTGCTCCGTGGGCGCTGGCAGCCCCAGGGGCTGTCGCTTGGCATGACACGGCGCCGCTGTCCCCGCTCGCCCCGGCCCCGTGTCCCCGCCTGCCCGCGCCTTGTCACCGCCGAGCCCCGGGGGAGCCGCGCCTGGAGCTGGAGCTGGCGGAGCTGATTCCTCCCCAGGAGCCTGTGGGGCTGCAGGATCCCATTTTCCCCGTCATTTTCCCCGTGATTTTCCCCATAATTTTCCTCATGGTTTTCCTCATGATTTTCCCCATGATTTTCCTTCTTTTCCCCATCATTTCCCCCATCATTTTCCCCCATGATTATCCCCATTTTCCCCATGATTTTCCTTCTTTTCCCCATCATTTCCCCCATCATTTTCCCCCATGATTTTCCCCATTTCCCCCATGATTTTCCCCATTTCCCCCATGATTTTCCCCATCGATTCCCCCATGATTTTCCCCATTTCCCCCATGATTTTCCCCATTATTTTCCCCATTTTCCCCATTTTCCCCATGATTTCCCCATTTTCACCACCATTTTCCCTATTTTCCCCACTATGTCCCCATTTTCCCCATTTCCCCCATGATTTTCCCCATGATTTTCCCCATTTTCCCCATTTTCCCCATGATTTCCCCATTTTCGCCATCATTTTCCCCATTTCCCCCATGATTTTCCCCATTTTTTCCCCATTTCTCCCATGATTTTCCCCATTATTTTCCCCATTTCTCCCATGATTTCCCCCATTATTTTCCCCATTTTCCCCATTTTTCCCATGATTTCCTCATTTTCGCCACCATTTTCCCCATTTCCCCACTATTTTTCCCATTTTCCCCATTTCCCCCATGATTTTCCCCATTATTTTCCCCATTTTTCCCACGATTTCCCCATTTTCGCCATAATTTTCCCTATTTTCCCCACTATTTCCCCATTTTTCCCATTTCTCCCATGATTTTCCCCATTATTTTCCCCATTTTCCCCACTTCCCCCATGATTTCCCCATTTTGCCATAATTTTCTCTATTTTCCCCACTATTTCTCCCATTTTTCCCCATTTCTCCCATGATTTCCCCCATGATTTCCCCCATGATTTTCCCCATTTTCCCCATGATTTCCCCATTTTTGCCATCATTTTCCCTATTTTCCCCACTAATTTCCCCATTTTTCCCATGATTTTCCCCATTATTTCTCCCATTTCCCCCACGATTTCCCCCATTATTTTCCCCATTTCTCCCATGATTTTCCCCACTATTTTTCCCATTTTCCCCATTTCCCCCATGATTTTTCCCTGTACCCTGGGTGCTCTCCAAACCTGGGAAATCCTTGGGAAGGACAGGGAATATTCCCCTTCCCTTGGCACCACCACCCCCCTCAGACCCAACCCAGGACGAGCTCAGACCTTTCCCAAACCCCCTTAAATCCTAAATAAATAAAGTTTCAACCCCCTTAAATCCTGAATAAATAAAGTTTCAACCCCCTTAAATCCTGAATAAATAAAGTTTCACCCCTCCCGTGCCTCAGTTTCCCACCCCCTGCGCCCAAAAGCGCCGGGTGCTATAATTAGAATTTAGAGAAGTGAAAATCTTTCTGTGCCTCAGCGTTTTTATTTTTCCCTCAGAGTGGAAAAAAAGAGAAATGACACCAACCCCACACCCAGACCCCTCAGGAAATGAGGGGTGAAATCACCCGGGTGAAATCGCGGGGTCACCCCGGGGTTTGGGGCAGCTCCCAGAAAGTCGAGGGGGCTCTCGGGGCTGTTTTTGCACCAATTTGGTCAAAATTGGGGACGCGCAAACCCCGGGCTCCCCCTGCTTTTCCAGGTCCCAAAAAACCGCCGGGATTTTGCTACCGAGGCGATCTCAAACAGATATTTAGGAGGGAAAAAAAATCGGGAAAAAAAATCAGGAAAAAAGGGAAAAAGTGGGGAAAAAACCTAAACAGATATTTAGGAGTGGGGGGAAAAATCAGGAAAAAGGAAAAAAATGGGGAAAAAACCCAAACAGATATTTAGGAGTGGAGGGAAAAAATCAGGAAAAAGGAAAAAATGGGGGAAAAACCCAAACAGATATTTAGGAGTTGGGGAAAAAAAAATCAGGAAAAAGGGAAAAAGTGGGGAAAAAACCCAAACAGATATTTAGGAGTGGAGGGAAAAAATCAGGAAAAAGGGAAAAAATGGGGAAAAAACCCAAACAGATATTTAGGAGGGAAAAAAAAAATCAGGAAAAAGGGAAAAAGTGGGGAAAAAACCCAAACAGATATTTAGGAGTTGGGGAAAAAAAAATCAGGAAAAAGGGAAAAAGTGGGGAAAAACCCCAAACAGATATTTAGGAGTGGAGGGAAAAAATCAGGAAAAAGGGAAAAAATGGGGAAAAAACCCAAACAGATATTTAGGAGTGGAGGGAAAAAATCAGGAAAAAGGAAAAAATGGGGAAAAAACCCAAACAGATATTTAGGAGTGGAGGGAAAAAATCAGGAAAAAGGGGAAAAATGGGGAAAAAACCCAAATAGATATTTAGGAGTGGAGGGAAAAAATATCAGGAAAAAGGGAAAAAATGGGGAAAAAACCCAAACAGATATTTAGGACTGGAGGGAAAAATCAGGAAAAAAGGGAAAAAATCCCAAGCAGATATTTAGGAGTGGGGGGGGGAAAAAAATCAGGAAAAAGGGAAAAAATGGGGAAAAAATCCAAACAGATATTTAGGAGTGGAGGGAAAAAAAAATCAGGAAAAAGGGGGAAAATGGGGAAAAAACCCAAACAGATATTTAGGAGGGAAAAAAAATATCAGGAAAAAGGGAAAAAGTGGGGAAAAAACCCAAACAGATATTTAGGAGTTGGGGAAAAAAAATATCAGGAAAAAGGGAAAAAATGGGGAAAAAACCCAAACAGATATTTAGGAGGGAAAAAAAATATCAGGAAAAAGGGAAAAAGTGGGGAAAAAACCCAAACAGATCTTTAGGAGTGGAGGGAAAAAATCCGGAAAAAGGGAAAAAATGGGGGAAAAACCCAAACAGATATTTAGGAGTGGAGGGAAAAATCAGAAAAAAGGGAAAAAATGGGGAAAAAACCCCTCTGTGAAGCGAGGGAGGGGCAGAGCCGCGCTCTGGGCTGGTGGCTGTGGTGAAGTCACGTTAAAAACTGGAGCAAAGCGGGGCCGGGGAGGGAAATCGATGCCAGCAGCTCCAGAAACTGGGACGCGCTCTGAGCCGGGCTGGGCGGCGGCGGGGCCGCCGTGGCTCCCGCTGGGGTCGCCCCGCTGGCCCCGGCCCTGCCGGGGGTGCGCCCCCGGACGGGACCCCGCTCCCGGAGGGGATAAATTCCCGCCCGAGGCAGCGCCGTCCTCACAAAACTGCGTTTTCCCAGCAAGATCCGGATTTTCCAGGCGGGCTGGGGTTCAGAAAATTCCCTGGGGCAGGCGGGCTCTGCAGGCCGTCCCTGAATCCTCGGGGCAGCTCCCAAGGAGAAATATTTATTTTATTTTATTTTATTTTATTTTATTTTATTTTATTTTATTTTATTTTATTTTATTTTATTTTATTTTATTTTATTCTATTCTATTCTATTCTATTCTATTTATTTCATTGTATTTTAATATTTAATTTTAATTTTAAATTTATTTATTGTAGTTTTATTTATTTTAATTTTTATTTATTTTAATTTTAATTTATTCTATTTTTATTATTTTTTATATTTTAATTATTTTATTTATATTATTTATTTTATTATTTTATTATTTTTGTTGGGGTTTTAAAATTTTATTTTACTTTATTTCATTTTATTTCATTTTTTCGTGGTTCCTGCCCACCTGAAGAGGGTGACGATGACCCCGGAGACCTCAGAGAGAGACAAATCCCCTAAAAATCCCTTCGAGCCCTGGGGCAGCGCCCGGGCAGGGGAATGCGAGGGATAAACGCGAGGAAATCCATGGAAAACGGGCACGGACAGGCAGGAGAGGACGAGGATGGATGTGGAGGGTGCCAGGGCGGCAGAAGGTGCCCGAGGAGCCGAGGATGATGATGATGATAATTGTCACATACCCGCAATAATTGTCACCGTACCCGTGATGGATGATAATCATGGATGGCCATAATTAACATTAATTATCCACCAGCGCCTCGGGAGGGCACGGGGCGGCTCCGGGAGCGCTCCCGCAGCCCGGCCGGGATCCGGGGCAAGGCTCCGGTGGAGCTCCGTGCCCTGCCCGGGTGTCACCCGTGTGTCCCCGCGGGAGATCCCGCCGGGAATGGGGCTCTAAGGACATCCCCTCGCAATTCCTGCCGCCCCGGTGTCACCCGTGTGTCCCCGCGGGAGATCCCGCCGGGAATGGGGCTCTAAGGACATCCCCTCGCAATTCCTGCCGCCCCGGTGTCACCCGTGTGTCCCCGCGGGAGATCCCGCCGGGAATGGCCTTTAGGGACATCCCCTCGCAATTCCTGCCGCTCCAGTGTCACCAGTGTGTCCCCGCGGGAGATCCCGCCGGGAATGGCCTTTAGGGACATCCCCTCCCAATTCCTGCCGCCCCGGTGTCACCCGTGTGTCCCCGCGGGAGATCCCGCCGGGAATGGCCTTTAGGGACATCCCCTCGCAATTCCTGCCGCCCCGGTGTCACCCGTGTGTCCCCGCGGGAGATCCCGCCGGGAATGGGGCTCTAAGGACATCCCCTCCCAATTCCTGCCGCCCCGGAGCTCCGGAGCTCGCCCAGCCCGGCCGGGACTGGATCCATCCCAAACCTCCGAGGCGATTCCGGGGATTTCTCTCCTCTCTCCTCTTCAATCTCCTCCTGGGAGAAGGGGGAACACCCATTGTGAAAAACGTGAGATGATTAATTCATGTTCTTATGATAAACTGGAAAATGATAAAGCTGTATAAATTTATATCAGGTAAAAGTCTATGTTTCAGGAGGTTTCTGCAGCAGATGGTGAAACTGAGCACCCTGAAAATCAGGCGTCTCCATTCAGAAAGGAACAAAAGACTTTGCAGCCTTCTCAAGTATTGGGAGGGGACCTGTTGAGATGAGCCGGTATCAGCAACTCACACCTCGGCAGCCACTTTCACAGACCATCAAGCAATATCACCCATATCTCGAACATTCATCAACTATAAGGATCCATAAAAACTGAATATTAACACATGGACTTGGGAGGGGAGCTCTTTTTCAATCCGACCGGAGACGAATTTGGGTTTGAATAGCTAACCAAGAAAGAAAGGGAAGTATGGGGAAATATTGCCAGAGGCAGAATAAAGAGTATAAAAACCAAGCCTCGAACATGGCAAGTTCGTGTACCCAGCTAGAGACACAGACGGCCAAGGTCTATGTCTGTGGGTCACCCTTGGCTCTTTTTCCCGGGAGAAATTCTGTCAAGTAAGTGTCGCTGTTCGTGGGGTTCGTATTGTTTTGTTTTTATTGTTTAAAATTGTTATAATTTGATTCTAAATTTTGTGATTTGAATTTTAATAAACCAAATTATTGAATTTGGCAATAAATTTGTCCTGGCGTTTATAACACCCACCAAGGGCCCCCCAGCTCTGCACCCCCCAGCCCAGCCCCCGGTGCCCGCAGTTGGCAGCAGGTGCCCGCTCCTCCCGGTTAATCCCGCTCGCCGCCGCGGGCCAAGGGCTCCGACAGGAATAAACACGTCCCGAATGCCTTTCCTTAAGCGGAGCGGACCTGCGGGCCGAGGTGCCGCTCTCCCGGCTCCTTTCCAGCCCCGCGGGCCGGGCAGGGAAAGGCTCCGGCGGATCCCGGCAAATCCCGGATTTTGGGATGTGCCCCAACCTCACTCCCCCCGCACACGGTGCCCACCCCAAACGTGCTGCTAGGGGCAGCCCTGAACGCCCTGAATTAATAAATGAGTGTTAATTAGCGGTAAGGGGGGGTAGGAGCTGGCTGTGCCCCCTCTGAAGGGCAGCGCTGCCTGGGGAGCCCCCGGCGCTGGTGAGGACAAAGCAGGGGGTGGCTGTGTCCCCTCCCCGGGTGCCACCGCGGGTCCCGGTGCCACCTCAGCCCCCAGCAGGGATCCCCCTGCTCCAGGCAGCTCCTCCCGTTCCCGCCTGTTTGCCCTCCTGACACAAACCCCGCGGAGCAGGGCGGCCTTTGGCATCTCCTGCTGCCATCGCTGCCGTCGCTGCCATCGCTGCCGGTGGCTCCAGGCCACCCGCTGTCCCCTCGGCCCGCCTGGCAGCCGAGGAGGAAGCTGGGCTGCCCTGGTGCCCATCCCCATGGCACGATTTTGGGGTGGCAGTGGGGACAGGCTGGGTTTGGGGTGGCAGTGTGGAGAGGCTGGGTTTGGGTGGCAGTGGGGACAGGCTGGATCTGAGGGTGACAATGGGGACAGGCTGGGTTTGGGTGGCAGTGGGGACAGGCTGGATTTGGGGGTGACAATGGGGACAGGCTGGGTTTAGGGTGACAATGGGGACAGGCTGGGTTTGGGATAGCAGTGGGGACAGGCTGGATTTGGGGGTGACAGTGGGGACAGGCTGGATTAGGGGGTGACAATGGGGACAGGCTGGATTAGGGGGTGACAATGGGAACAGGCTGGGTTTAGGTGACAGTAGAGACAGACTGGGTTTTTGTGGCAGTGGGGACAGGCTGGATTTAGGGTGACAATGGGGACAGGCTGGGTTTTTGTGGCAGTGGGGACAGGCTGGTTTTGGGGTCACCCCCCAGCCCAGCCACCAGCTCATCCAGCTGGGTCCTGGAGGGCCCTGGGATGGCTTTGGGGCAGGAATATGGGATTGGGAATTCAGTGGAGTGGCTGAGCCCATGCTGTGCCCTCCCTGGGTCAGCGGGACAGAGCAGCTGGGGACACTGAGCAGGACTTGGTGGCACTGCCACACTTGGGTGGCTTTTGACCCTCTGTGCTCAGCAAAGAGGGTCCCACCCCCAGGACATCCCCCTGCCCACGGGACCATGACATCCCAAATTCTTCATCTTTTACGGCTCCCTCTGGCCAGGGCACCCCGTCCTGGCTGTCCCCTGCCCAGCCCTGTCACACATCTCTGTCACCAGCAGCTCCAGCGAGGGTAAATTTTTGATGAGGCAGGGATTAAATATTTGTGGCTGTCTCTTAAACTCTCAATAATTCAGCGGGGAAGGGCGGGCGAGGCCGGGGCGGCTCCGGCCGTGTGGCACCGCAGGACTCGGTGGCCACGTGGAACACCGGACAGGCCGGGAGCCCTGGGCAGAGAGAACCCGGGAAAAACCTCCAGGAATGAAGCTGCTTCTCTGGAAAACCATTGGAATTCCCGGGAGGGCTCTTCCAGGGAGTGAGAGGTCACCGGAGACAGGGAAAGCCTTGCTGGGATGGAGGGAATGTTGGGACAGGCTGCAAATCCAACCTGTCCCTGATTTCCACCTCACAGGATTCCCTCTGCTCCTTGGATTTGCTCCCAGGGTGTCCAAATTGCGAGGTGAATGGGAGCTGAGGGCACTGGGAACTGGGGAGACTGGGAGCTGGGACATTGGGATTTGGGGAGACTGGGAGCTGGGACATTGGGATTTGGGGACACTGGGAGCTGGGACATTGGGATTTGGGGACACTGGGAGCTGGGACATTGGGATTTGGGGACACTGGGAGCTGGGACATTGACCCCTCATTCCCAAGGCTGGTCGAGGTGAGGATTTCCATGGCTCCCAGGATGGGTTTGGGTTGGAGTTTTCCCGGTGTGTTTGGGCGGTTTTGTGTCCCTGAACACGCGTGGGAGTGGCGACAGCAGAGCCTGAGCTTCCCATGGCTCCGATCCCTTTGCATTCCCAGTGCATCCCACAGCTCCAATCCCAGTGCATTCCCAGTGCATCCCACAGTTCTGATCCCACTGCATTCCCAGCTCATCCCATGGCTCCGATCCCAGTGCATCCCATGGCTCTGATCCCAGTGCATCCCATGGCTCTGATCCCCGCATTCCCAGTGCAGCCCACAGCTCCAATCCCAGCGCATTCCCAGTGCATCCCACAGTTCTGATCCCACTGCATTCCCAGTGCATCCCACGGCTCTGATCCCCACATTCCCAGCTCATCCCATGGCTCCGATCCCAGTGTATCCCATGGCTCTGATCCCCGCATTCCCAGTGCAGCCCACAGCTCCAATCCCAGCGCATTCCCAGTGCATCCCACAGTTCTGATCCCAGCGCATTCCCAGTGCATCCCACAGTTCTGATCCCACTGCATTCCCAGTGCATCCCACGGCTCTGATCCCCACATTCCCAGCTCATCCCACGGCTCTGATCCCCGCATTCCCAGTGCAGCCCACAGCTCCAATCCTGCTGCATTCCCAGCTCATCCCAAGGCTTTGATCCTGCTACATTCCCAGTGCATCCCACGGCTCCAATCCCTGCATTCCCAGTGCATCCCACAGCTCTGATCCCAGTGCATCCCACAGCTCTGATCCCAGCGCATCCCATGGCTCTGATCCCCACATTCCCAGTGCATCCCACGGCTCCAATCCCCACATTCCCAGTGCATCCCACAGCTCTGATCCCAGCGCATTCCCAGTGCATCCCACGGCTCTGATCCCCGCATTCCCAGCTCATCCCACGGCTCCAATCCCACCCCGCCCACGGCCGGGAGCCCCAAACTTTGTCCCCTTTGAGGGGAGGAAAGCTGAGGATCGTCCCGGCTCTCCCGTTGCCATCGGGAGGATCCCCGGGCCCGCACCCTGCTCCACTCAGGGCCGGGTTCTCCCTGCCCCTTCCCTTCCCAGCAATTCCAGGCTGTCAGATCCCAGTGGGAACTCCAGGAGAGGCCAAGGAATGTCACCAACACCCTCCTGTCCCCGGGAGAGCCAGGAAAAGGCTCCTGAGGGACAGGGATGCTCTCTCCATTTCCATTTTTAATGAGGGGGGTCCCTCCCCCCTCTCTCTGCAGGAACCTGGCGGCATCGCTGTGGTGGGAATGAAAATCCATTCCCAACACTTGATTATTCTTATTAATAAAACCTTTAAAAATTGGCTGCAAGAGGTGTTGCTGACCTTGGCACAAAGAGTGAGCAGGGCCTCAGCACCGGGTGGGGTAAATGGGATTTTTGGCCTCATCCCAAATCACTGACTCCGGTCATTAATCCCAGGAAATGCCCCGTGCCTCGGGCCAGAGGTGATTTATGGATGCAGGCTCCATCCCGGGGCCAAATCCTGAACTCACTTCGTGCAGGGCTGCCCTGGCTGAGGGAGCTGCAGCCCGAGCCCGCCGTGGCTGCGGGGCCGGGCTGGGGCTCAGGGGCTGGGATGTGGGGGCTGTGGGATTTGGGGGCTGTGGGATGTGGGGGATGTGGGGTGTGGGGGCTGTGGGATGCAGGAGTTCTTTGGATGTGGGGGCTGTGGGATGTGGGGGCTGTGGGATTTGGGGGCTGTGGGATTTGGGGGCTGTGGGATGTGGGGGCTGTGGGGTGTGGGGGCTGTGGGATGTGGGGGCTGTGGGATTTGGGGGCTGTGGGGTGTGGGGGCTGTGGGGTGTGGGCGCTGTGGGATTTGGGGGCTGTGGGGTGCAGGAATTCTTTGGATGTGGGGGCTGTGGGATTTGGGCGCTGTGGGATGCAGGAATTCTTTGGATGTGGGTGCTGTAGGATGTCAGGGCTGTGGGATTTGGGGGCTGTGGGATGCAGGAATTGTTGGGATGTAGAAGCGAGGGATGAGGGTGCTGCAGGATGTGGGTCCCATGGGGTGCAAGTGCTGCAGGATTTGGGTGCTGCAGGATTTGGGTGCTGCAGGATTTGGGTGCTGCAGGATGTGGATCATGCGGGATTTGGGTGCTGCAGGATTTGGGTGCTGCAGGATGTGGATCATGCGGGATTTGGGTGCTGCAGGATTTGGGTGCTGCTGGATGTGGATCCTGTGGGATGTGGATCCTGCAGGATTTGGGTGCTGCAGGATGTGGATCCTGTGGGATTTGGGTTCTGCAGGATTTGGGTGCTGCAGGATTTGGGTGCTGCAGGATGTGGATCCTGCAGGATTTGGGTGCTGCTGGATGTGGATCCTGTGGGATTTGGGTGCCTCAGGCCAGGGTCCTGCAGGCCCTGGTGAGGCCGGTGGATCACCACCCCCCCCCCAGATCCAAGGATTGAATTTCCTCGTGGATTTGGCCCATTCCCCAGGCAGGAAAACCCCTGTGGGGTGAGCACACCCTGAGCAGCACAGCCCAGCACCCCAAAAACGTGGAGCCACCAGGAAAAACCCTCCAAAAAACCTTCCCACATTCCCTCCATCCCTGCAAGGAATCCTCACCATTCCCTCCGTTCTCCCCTCTCCTCTCCCATCCCATCTCCTTCATCCCACCATTTTTCCCAGCTGGAAAATGCAGCACCTCCTTCTCCCCTCCCCTGCCCTGCTCTTCTCCACCATCCCGCGTTTAAAAAGCGAAATAAACCCCATTTATCACCGTAACGAGTTTAATTTCCCGGCTCCCCGGTGATTTATGGAGCTGCTTCCCGGAGCTGATGAAAGTTCAGGAGCGGGCTGGGGGTGGCCAGGGACACGCGGGGACACCGTGGGCTCCCGGAGAGTCCCGTGGCAGCACGAGCTGGGAAAAGGCTTAAAAATAAACCAGGGGAGGGAAATTTCTCCACCCCACAGCACAGAATCAACCCTGGAGCTGCATTCCCTGAGGCATCTGGGAACATCCCAGGCATGGAAACCCCATTTTTGCTCTGGAGATGCTCCCAGGAGATGTTGGGATCTGGCGTTGGGAATGAGATGGAGAAAGGAGGGAATTCTTGGGGAATTGCCACCTCTGGAGCATCGCGCTGCTCCTGTCACCCCTTTTAAGGCTGTCCCCGCTGTCCCCAGAGCTTTCCGTGGAGCAGGGCTGGGAGCTGCTCCAGGAGGTTGGAATTGTGTTCCCGCTGCTCCAGGATTGTGCTTCCAACCAGGATCGCAGCTCCTGAGCACCCCTGGGTGCCCCCAAGATGCTGCAGAGCAAATATTCCCCAAAAAATCCAAACATCCCTTCCCCTCTCCGAGGCCTCCGTGGGTGCTCCCAGACAATTCCCAGCTGGGAGGGCAGCGCCCGATCCCGGCTCTCCTCGGGCAGGGTGTCCCCACCACCCCAATTCCTGGAATTCCAGGACCTTCAGGATTTAAACCACATCTCTGCCTCTTCGGCCCCGCGTCTCTCAAAAAATCCCCTCAAATCCTGGGATTTCAAGGTGCCCGGGATCCAGGGATCCGGGGTGGCTCCCAGTGCCCCTGACACAGGAAAAACCTAAAAGCACCAAAATTTGCTGCGATTTTCCACCCCCTCACCCCTCCCATCCAAAAGAACTCCGGCATCTCCTCCTGCTCAAAGCCAAAAATTCCTTGATTTCCTGCCCCCCCCAAAAAAACCCAAAAAACCCCCCAAAAAAACAAAAAAAAAAAAACCAAAAAACCAAAACAAAACAAACAAACAAAAAAGCAGGGACACGGAGTAAAAGCAACTCTGGATTTGCTGATTTTGGGAGGTTTCAGGGAAATTTTTTTACTTTTTTTTTTTTTTTGAGGGAGGGTTGGTTCCTTCTCCCTCTCTCTTTCTGTTCCTGCTGGGGATGGAAAGTTTTGCTCCAGCTCACCCTTGTGACTGGAAAAAGAGCCGGAGCAGCCTCGGAACAAGGGGACGGTTCTTCTTTTCCATTTTTTATTTTTTTTTTTTAATTTTTCCGTGGCAAAGTTCTCAGCAAAGTGATTTTGCAAGGAGGCTGAGGGGGAAAAGCGGGAGTGAAATCCCTGGGGGAAAAAAAATAAAACCAACAGGATCCAGAAAGGATGAGGATGGAAATGTGGAGGGGATTTAGGGGGGAAAGAGTTTGGGATGGGGACGGAAGGGTCACGGAGAGGAGCAGGATCCCAGAGCCGTGGCCATTCCAGGGATTCTCCGAGCCATTCCAGGGATTCTCCGAGCCATTCCAGGGATTTTCCAGAGCTAATTAGTCGCTTGGCAAAGCCAGCTAATGACCTGCTGGAGCTGGGCTCATCCCGCTGTCCCTTCTCCAGGGGATGTCCCAGTGTCTGTCTGTCCGTCCCCGGTGTCCCCTGTCCCCAGCCCTTGGCAAACCCCGCCCATTTTCCCTGGATGCGGGCAGGGAAATGGGAGAATTCCTGTTTAAGGGGAAAAAAAAAGGATTTAAGGGGCGGATTTGGGGACCTTGACCCAAATCTCATCCCATGGAGAGCCCTGGTACCCCAAATTCTCTCCATCCCTGTGGGACCTGGGGGAAACTGAGGCACGGGGGGCTGTGAGGGATTGGTCTCCTCTTCCATGGATCATGGAATCCTTGGGAAGCGCCCTTTGGCTCCGTGCCTCAGTTTCCCTCCCCTACAGGGATCTCACCCCCCCTGGAGCCAGGCTGATCCCAGGTAAAATTCCAGAGATCTGGAATTTCCATCTGATAAAACTCCTGAGCCAGCAGCTCTGGAGGTCCGAGCCAATTAGAGCTTCCATTAATTGATTTTAGAGCTGACTGTCCTTCCGTGAATTAATTAATAATCAGTAGAACCAGGGGGAAAAAAAAAAACGCTCGAGGCTGTCCCCCCCCAAATCCGCTCTGCCACCAAACTGTCACCTCCGGGGGGTGACAGCCCCCGATCCTGGCGGGAGGGGCCGTGTGGCATTTCCCAGGCTCGGCTGGCCCTTGTCACCCGCTTGTCACCCTCTGGGGACCGAGGAGGGGACAGAGCTCCGCGGGGAGCCACCCCTGGTCACCCCTGAGGGAGGGGACAGCGGGGACACGAGGAGGAGGAAGAGGAGGAGGAGGAGGAGGAAGGAGCGATCCCTGCGGGATTCCCGCCGTGCCCACCCGGCTCAGCCCCCCAAAAACCCCTCACGACCTCACGGCCACGGCCCCGAGCCCGCGGGGACGGCGACAGCGGGGACACAGCGGTGCCACCAGCGGTGCCACCAGCGGCCACCCCGAGCGCCACCCGCAGGCCACGCACCCCAGGGGGAAAAATCCCAGAAGGAAAATCCTCCGGGATGTGGGAATTCAAATTCCCCCCACCCCGCTGTGGGTGCACAGAGGAACATCCCCCTCCTTAAAATAAAAATAAACAGAAAAATGGGGATTGATGGGGCTGGAAATGATCCTGGCAGGGCCAAGAAAAGCCAAACCCCCCGCGCAGGGGAGGGAAAGGCAGCAGGAGCAATTCCTCTAGCAGAATTTGGGAATTGCTCCGCGTTCCCGCAGTTTTCCCTGGGGAAGCCTTTTCCAGAGCCCTGGAAAAAACAGGTTTCTCCTCAGCTGAACGCCGCCGTCCTTTCCCTGCGCAATCTCCCAGCTCCGGCTTTTCTCTGATCATAAATTAGCGATCCTCGCGCTCGGAGCTGTTTCTCTCTTCCCCCTCTCCAGGTTTTCCACGTCCCACAGGATGGGAAGATCCAGGCTCGGCGTGGTTATTTTAAACCGATCAATCAGGGCTCCCCTCCTCCCGCTCTCATCCTCATCATCCCAAACCCTTCCCGGGCACAGCATCCCCTCCCAAACCAACCCAAATCCCGCCGGGAAGAGCTCGGATTTTGGGTCAAAATTTTAAAAAAAATAAATCTAAAAGCAAAAATCAGTGGGGCAGCACTGAGTTCGCAGTGGGGCAGAGCCTGGTGGAGGAGGCCTTGGAAAATCCGGGATTGTGGCATGGAGGGGCCGTTCCCGCTGGTGTCTTCCTCTCCTTCATCACCTCTCCGTGATTCCTGCTGGGAATGGGGCTGGAGGGAATTATCCCTGTGCCAGGGATCCGGGAGCAGCAGCAGGGTGGGAATTCCCGATTTCGGGCCACCACGCTGCTGTCACCATCCCAAGGAGGTGACACTGCCACTCCCAGGGCCACCACCTCCATCCCGGCACCCTGAGCGTCCTTCCCCCACACCCAGAGCAGGAATTGGGTTCATCCTTCCCGGGAATTCGCAATTCCCATCCTGGAGCCCTTCCCAGGCGTCAGGGGCTCCCTGACAGGGCCTAAAAATAGCGGAGTGACGGTGACATCTCCCACCCTGAGGGTGACATCTCCCACCCCGATCCTGATCCCGATCCCAGAGAAAGCCTGGAAAACCCCGGGATGCCGCAGGAACCCCCAGCCCCCCGGGAATGCTGCAGGGAGGGGGCTGAGCCAGAGAAATCTGAATTTCTACCGATTATTTTTACACTATTCGAGGGGGAGGGGGGGATGTGAGGGAAAAAAAAGCCACCAAGGAACGTGTTTGCTGCTTTTTGCTGGGTTTTTCCCCTCCTCCCTTTTTATTTTTATTTTTTTGTTTTTGGTTTTTTTGGGGGGTTTTTTTGTTTGTTTTTTGGGGGGTTTTTTTGGGTTGTTTTTTTGGGGGGTGGGGGTTTTTTGGGGTTTTTTTGGTTTTTTTGTGGGTTTGTTTGTTTGGTTGGTTTTGTTTTGTTTTGGGGTTTTGGGGGTTTTTTGGGGGGGTTGTTTTGTTTTGGTTTTTGTTGGGGTTTTTTTGTTTGTTTGATTGGGGTTTTTTTTGTGTTTTTTGTTTTGTTTTGTTTTGTTTTTTTGTTTTTTTGTTTTTTGTTTTTCCAATGGTGAAGGGGAAAATGGGGAGAAGAAAAGCTCAGGCTGTTCCCCCCATCCTGCTCCCATTCCCATTCCCATTCCCATTCCCATTCCCATTGTTGGGTTTCCCTGGAGAGACCCCGGAGCCGTCCACACCTCAGGGATAATTAATTTTATCTCCAGCTCTCACCTAATCAATCCCAGCGCTGGGATTGATTGATCCTGGGGGAAAAAAGGGAAAAAGTCCGGGATTGGAGCAGCACCATTAATAATCGGAATAATCTGTTAATTCCCGGGGGGAGTTCATGACTCCAGACATGACCCCAAAATCCCCTTTGGGACTGAGGCAGGAAAATGAGGTTTGGGCCATTCTAGGGGGTTTTCCAGCTTTTCCAGGGTCATGGAATTTCCATCCTTTCCTTGCCTGATTGGTGTTTGACATCCTGAGGAGTTGCGAAGGGACACCAGGGGACGCCTCTGTCCCCACCGGAGGACACCGGGCTGCGCCTGGCGGGGGGAAAGGAGAAGGAATTTGGGTGAGGAGCAGCGAGAGGGAACTGGGAATTGGGAATTGGGAATTGGGAATTGGGAATTGGAAATTGGGAATTGGGAATTGGGAATTGGGGACTGGGAACTGGGAATTAATTGGGAATTGGGAACTGGGAATTGGGAATAGGGAATTGGGAATTGGGAACTGGGAACTGGGAATTGGCAATTGGGAATTGGGAATTGGGAATTGGGAATTGGGAATTGGGAATTGGGAATAGGGAATTGGGAATTGGGAACTGGGAACTGGGAATTGGCAATTGGGAATTGGGAATTGGGAATTGGGAATTGGGAACTGGGAATTGGGAATAGGGAATTGGGAATTGGGAATTGGGAATTGGGAATTGGGAATTGGGAATGCGGATCTGGAGGTGGAAAATCCCGGGCAGGGGAGGATGGAGGGAACTGCTGGACAGACACAGGGCTCCCCAGCAGTGTCACACAGAGTCCCCAGGGGTGTCACACGGAGTCCTCGGGGATGTCACACGCTGTCCCCCAGGGATGTCACACTGTCCCCAGGGATGTTACACAGAGCCCCCAGGGATGTCACACAGAGCCCCCAAGGATGTCACACAGAGTCCCCAGAGATGTCACACTGTCCCCAGGGATGTCACACCAAGTCCCCCCAGGGATGTCACACTGTCCCCCAGGGATGTCACACAGAAAGAGCCCCCAAGGATGTCACACGCTGTCCCCCAGGGATGTCACACTGTCCCCCAGGGATGTCACACAGAGCCCCCAGGGATGTCACACTGTCCCCAGAGATGTCACACAGCCCCCAGAGATGTCACACGCTGTCCCAGCCCCTCCTAACCCCCACGGGCAGGGCCGTGCTGGCTCCACATCCCCCAGCAGGCGGGAGGGGAGCGAGTCCCGCTCTCCAGGGCCCGGAAAATCCGGAGAATTCCCGGGTTGTGTTTTGGTGCTGGGGCTGGGAGCGGAGCGGGGATGGAGGAGGAGGAGGAGGAGGAGGAGGGGGAGGACAGGAGGGGGAGGGGGCCCATCTGGAGCACCGGGAGCCGCAGGATGCGGAGCTGGCGGGGGCTGCGAGCCGGCGCTGCCAGCGCCCGGCCATCGATCGGTGACAATGCGGGAAAGGTGACCTTGAGCGGCACAGCGAGCAGGGAGGAGGCGGCAGAGCCTGGGATCCCGCTCGGAAATTCTCCTCTGGGGAGGAAAGAGGGATGGAGGAGAGGACGGGGACGCAGAGCCCCCATGCCAGCCCCGCCCAGGGCTCTGTGCCCTCCTGGCTGCTCCAGGACGGGATCCCGGGGCTCCAGGAGCGCCTTGGGGACAGTCCCTGCCCTCCCAGTGGCACCAGGGGGTGGCTGTTCCCAGCGAGGACACGAGGCCGTGATCGATAACTGCCCCGATAATCAATAACCCAAACCCAGCCCCAGCTGGGCCCCTCAGGGGAGCCCCCCAGGCTCCCTCCTGCCCCGTCCTGGTCCCTCCTCGCTGGAGGTGACAGGGACACTAAAGCCACCCCAGGGCAGACCCCGGCCCTGAATCTCGACTCCGCCCCAGCAAAGCCCCCCCAGAGCCCCTCAGTGCTCATTTCTCACAGAAAAATCGGGATTTCTGTAAATCCGGGAGCCACCCGTGCCCGCCCAGCCTCCTGCAGCTCCTCCGAACCCTTCCCCTGATAATTCCCGGGATATTCCCGATCCCGGTGGGCACTCCCGGGACACCCAGAGCCTCCAGGAGGGAGGGTCCGGCATTCCCCACACTCTGCCTTTGCCCTCTAGCGGGACGAACGCGAAGAGGATCTGGAGGGGAAAATTCGGCCAATTCCATCCTGCTGGAGCACGATTTGCAGAAATCCCAACTTTTCCAACAGAAATGAGCAGCTCCCGGGGGGATCTGCTGGAGGAGAGTTGAGATTTAGGGACGTTGTCTTGCCTTGGGTGGTTTGGGGTCCCCTCACCCCCCGAGGAGGAGGGGACAGGATGGGACAGGGGGGTCCCCACCTTTCCCAGAGCTCTGGAGAGGCAGAGGTGGGGCTGGAAGTGGGGAAGGAGGCGCTGGGGGCTCCATCCCGTGGGATCAGGCTGGTGGGAAGGTGTTGGAAGGGTGGATGGGGCTGGGGGAGGATGCGGGGACAGCGGATCCACAGGCAGAGCTGCCTCAAGGGTGGCACAACAACAGCGCCAACAAATCCCAGAACTTTGGATAAAACATCTCCAAATTCCCATTTCCCAAGGGTTTCGGGTCAACAATCCACGCCTGAGCTGGGTTTTGCATGGAAAAGGGCAGAGAGGAGGTGCCCACGCTCCTCTCCGCGCCGTGCCAGCGCCGCGGGCTCCGCGTCCCCGGGGATGAAGAGCTGGATCCTCTTCCCAGTTTTTCTCCAGCCGCCTTCGGATGCCTCCCCGGGCTCGGAGGATGTGGGCTGAGCTCCGTGGTTTCAGTCCGGGGGTTTGGATTCTCCGGGGATGTGTCATCCCCCTCGCGGTGTTGGTTACACGTGGATAAAAATATAAGGGATGAACACATGGCATGGAAAATATCCCACCCCGCTGGGCAGATCCTCTCGGCTGCCGAGAGCCGGGATGATCCCGGGGATTTTAACTCCATCCGAGGGGTTTTCCTGCTGCTCCTGGCGGGGATCTCGGACTCGGAGGTTTCCAGGTTTCTCTGCAGTCCCCAATCCAGGGATGCTGGAGATCCCACCCAATCCCTGTTCCCAGGACCACGGTGGGTCTGGGATGAGGGGCTGGAAGATTCCAGCTGCCCTGGGCAGGGATTTCCCGTTTCATCCTCTTTGGGAGCACACGGGGACAGTCCAGCTGTGCCCAGAGGTGACACCTGGATGTGCCACACCCCGCTGGAGCCGCACAGCTGGAGCTGGGGACAGCCCAGGGGACAGATCACACCCGAGATGGCCCCAGCGTCACCTCCCTGGAGCAGCTCCTGACCCCTGGCCGGGACAGGATCTCAGGATCTTCCTGAAGCTCTGGGAGGACACAGGGAGATCCCATCTTTGCCAATCCAAGCAAAGCTGCTGGGCTGGGGCTGGGTGAGGCCTTCCCCCTGCTCTCCCTGTCCAGAACAAGACTCTGAATGCATTTAAAATCCTTTATTTTATTTTATTTTTATTTCATTACCCCCTGCTCCATTTGCCCCAGCACCGAGCTCACTTTGGGGTGGAAAATCTCCATTTCAGCCACATTTTCCCATGGAGCAGCAGGGTCCGAGCAGGGTCTGGGATGGGATCTGGGAATACTTTGGAGCATCCCCAGCTCGGGGGGCTCAGGAGAAGCGGCCGGTGGGCAGGCGGGGCAGGCAGAAGAAGGCGTTGGGGAAGAGGCTGAGGTTGATGGGGTTCCCGTCCAGGCGGATGTCCTCGAGCGCCCGGCGGATCTGCCCCAGGTCCTGGCTGTCGCAGAAGGTGTCCTCGTGCATCGTCTGGATGTTGTTGTTCTGGAGGGATGGGAAGGGGAGGAACGGGGTCAGGGGGAGCGGGGAGAGGAACAGGAGGAGCAGGAGCAGGAAAAGGACCAGGACCAGGACCAGGAGCAGAAAAAGGACTAGGGCTAGGGCCAGGACCTGGACCAGGACCAGGACCAGGACCAGGACCAGGACCAGGACCAGGACCAGGACCAGGACCAGGACCAGGACCAGGGCCAGGGCCAGCACCACCACCAGGAAAAGGACCAGGAAAAGGACCAGGACCGCAAGGATGAGGAGAAGGAGAAGGAGGACAAGGACCAGGACCAGCACCAGGAAAAGGACGAGGAAGAGGACCAGGACCGCAAGGATGAGGAGAAGGAGGAGGAGGACAAGGACCAGGACCAGGAAAAGGATCAGGACCGCAAGGATGAGGGGAAGGAGAAGGAGGACAAGGACCAGGAAAAATGACAAGGAAAAGGACCAGGACCAGAATAACAAGGATGAGGAGAAACAGGACCAGGACCAGGAAAAGGACCAGGGCCAGGGCCAAGGCCAGGGCCAGGGCCAGGACCAGCACCAACACCAACACCAACACCAGCACCAGCACCAAGAAAAGGAAAAGGACCAGGGCCAGAGTAACAAGGATGAGAAGGAGGACCAGACAAGGACCAGGACAATGAAGAGGAGGAGAAGGAGGAGGAGGAAGAGGTAGGATTTGCTAAACTCAGGTAAACCTCATCCCACCCGGAGGTGCAGGGAAAGGAACAAATCTGAGTCAAAGGGATAAGGAGGAGGACCAGTCCAGGCCTAGGCCCAGGATAAGGAGGACCAGGGCCAGGACAAAGAAGAAGATGATGAAGAAGAGGAGGAAGAGGATGAAGATGAGGAGGAGGGGGAGGAGGGCTCTGCCAGGCTCAGGTACAGGCAAACCCCGTCCCACCTGGAGGTGCAGTGAGCGCAGGCTCTCGGGAAGGGGCACTGGGATAAAATCCAGCTGGTTATCGGAGAGATGCAGGAACTGCAGCTGCTTCAGGTCCTGCGGGGAGAGGGCAGAGGTGAACCCCCGAAAGATGAACCCAAATAGAGATGGACCCCCGAGAGATGAATTCCCTAAAGACAAACACCCTAGAGATGAACCCAAATAGAGATGGACCCCCGAGAGATTAACCCTGAGAGATGAATCCCCTAAAGACAAATCCCCTTAGAGATGAAACCCCAGTAGAGCTGAATCAGTGAATCCCCTTTAAGATGAACCCCTTAAAGAGGAATCCCCTAAAGATGAATCCCCCTAGAGGTGAACCCCCCAAAGATAAACCCCAATAGAGATGAACCCAAATAGAGATGGACCCCTAGAGATGAACCTTGAGAGATGAACCCCCTAAAGGTGAACCCCCTAAAGATGAATCTCCTAAAGATTAATCCCCTAAAGATTAATCCCACTAGAGGTGACTCCCCCTAGAGATGAACCCCATTAGAGATTTCACCCCCTAGAGATGAACCCCCTAAAGGTGAATCCCCTAAAGATGAATCCCCCTAGAAATGAACCCCCCCAAAGGTAAACCCAACTAGAGATGATCCCAAATAGAGATGAACCCCTAGAGATGAACCTTGAGAGATGAACCCCCTAAAGGTGAACCCCCTAAAGGTGAATCCCCTAAAGATGAATCCCCCTAGAAATGAAGCCCCCCAAAGATAAATCCCAATAGAGATGATCCCAAATAGAGATGATCCCAAATAAAGATGAACCCGAATAGAGGGAACCTTTCTAGAAATGAACTCCCCAAGAGATGACCCCACTAGCGATGAACCCCTTAGGGATGGACCCCTTAGAGATGAATCCCCTAATGATGAATCCCCTGAAGACAAATCCCCCAAGAGATGGAACCCCCCTAGAACTGAACCAGTGAACCCCCTAAAGATGAATCCCCCTAGAGGTGAACCCCCCCAAAGATAAACCCCAATAGAGATGAAACCAAATAGAGAGGAAACCCCTAGAGATTAACCCGAATAGAGGTGAACCTTTCTAGACATGAACCTCCCCCTAAAGACAAATCCTCCTAGAGATGAAACCACACTAGAACTGAACCAATGAATCCCCTAAAGATGAACCCCCTAAAGACAAATCTCCCTAGAGATGGAACCCCAATAGAAATGACCCTCCTAGAGATGACCTTCCTGGAGCTGACCCCCCTAGAGATGAAACCCCCCTAGAGACAAAACCCCCCTAGGGCTGACCCCCCTAGAGATTAATTCCCCCTAGAGATGAAACCCCCCTAGACCTGACCGCCCTAGACCTGACCCCCGTAGGGCTGACCCCCCTAGAGATGAAACCCCCCTAGGGCTGACCCCCTTTGAGATGACCCCCCTAGATCTGACCCCCCTAGACCTGACACCCCTCCTCCCACCCCTCTGCCCGCCCCCTGTCCCCCTGTCCCAGCCCTCCCCGTTTGGCCGTGGGGCGCACCCGGAAGGCCTCGGGGCGCAGCCCGGCGCTGGGGATGCGGTTCAGGCGGGCGTCCAGGCGCACGATGCTGCGGGGCAGCTCGGGCAGCGCCGTCAGCAGGTTCTGGGGCAGCAGCAGCTCCTGCAGGCTGGGCAGCAGCCGGAACGCGTCCGCGTGCGCCCACGAGATGGAATTGCTGCTCAGGTCGATGCGCTTCAGCTTCTCTGAGGGGGGAGGAAAGAGGGGCAAAGCCAGGGTGGTTCATTCCCCTCACTCCCCATCCAAATCCTGTTTTTTTCCCTGTCCCAGTGATGATTTTTTGCTTTTTGTACATTTTTTGTATATTCGTAGCTCTGCAGATTGCAGTTATGCAGCTCCTTAACCAGCTCTGGTGCTTTTCCCACCCTTTCTCTCCGATTCTGGTGCTTTTCCCACCCTTTCTCTCAGATTCTGGGACAATAAGCTGAGCTTCCAGACACGTTCCTGAAATATTGTTCGGTGTTATTCCAGGGAGGGAACCAACAATAAGAATCAGGGCAGAGTGGGGCTGATGCAAGCGTGGAACAACTGAATCTCCTATTGGATGCACCTGTTAAACATCCCAATTAATTAACCTTATAAAACTGTGGAAATCCAAATGTGCAAGTTAAATATCCTAATTAATTAAAAACCTGGGATTCAGAACACCAGGAGAGCCTGTTCCCAGGCATTCCCACCTGGATAAACCCTGGGATTCAGAACCCAGCACAGCCTGTGTGCTCTGCATTCCCAGAGGAAAACCAGACCCATCCCACCTCCACTGGACCCTTCTGCAGGATCCTCTCTGCTCCAACAGAACCACCCCTGTCCCTGCAGGAGGGCCTGACTGGGCTGACACCAACACCCTGACCAGCAGGGCTCAGGCCGTGTTCTGACTCTGCCAGCGTTTCCAGGATTTTTTGTTTATTTGCTTTTTTTTTGTACTACTACATTTTTGGTTTTAATATTCTTACCAAAGACCTGTTACCCCTACCCCCATACCTTTGCCTGAAACCTCCTTAATTTCAAATCACAATAATTCAGAGGGAGAGGAGGTTTCCATTCTCCATTCCAAGGGAAGCTCCGGCTTTCCCTGGCAGACCCCTGCCTTTCCAAACCATGACAGGAGGGGATTTTCTCCCCAGCCCCGGCTCACCGAGGCCGGTGAAGTCCCCGGCGCGCACGGCGCCGATGCGGTTGAAGCGGGCGTACAGGTACGCGGTGTCCGCCGGCAGCGCCGGGATCCGCTCCAGGCCGGCGTCGTCGCAGTACACCGAGGAGCCGAGGCACAGGCACAGCTGGCAGCAGGGTGGCCCTGGGGGCACAGAGACACCCCGGGCATGGAAACCACCCCTGACCCCAGAAAATACCCCAGAGCAGGGGGGGGAGCCCACCCTGCTCTGGGGACGTGGATCTGTGACAGTCCCCTGACCCCATAAAATACCCCAGAACAGTGCAGGGAGCCCACCCTGCTGTGGGGATGTGGATCTGTGACACCCAGAGCTGTGACAGCCCCCTGACCCCAGAAAATACCCCAGAACAGCACAGGGACATGCCCACACTGTGGGGACACAGAATCCATGATACCAGAGCTGTGACAGCCCCCTGACCCCATAAAATATCCCAGAACCATGGGAGGATGTGCCCACTCTGCCCACACTCCGGGGACACAGAGTTTGTGACACCCAGAGCTGTGACAGCCCCCTGACCCCATAAAATACCCCAGAACAGCAGGAGGAGCCCACCCTTGCCATGGGGACGTGGATCTGTGACACCCAGAGCTGTCACAGCCCTCTGACCCCATAAAATACCCCAGAGCAGCGGGAGGATGTGCCCACCCTGCCCACACTCTGGGGACATGGAGTTTGTGACACCCAGAGCTGTCACAGCCCCAGCACCACCAGGGAAGGGCCAGAAACTCCCAGCAAAAAAACCCAAAACCTGTTAATAAATGAAATGCCCAGGATCAAATCCCTCCTGCAGGACGAGGGGAGATTAAAGCTCCCAAATTCAGCTTTTTACACCCAAAACTCTCCTAGTCCCCTTAATTTTCCCACTGGAGGAAGCAGAACTGTGACATTTTTCAACCCAACACAAGAACTCCAGAAAATTATTTCGGATCAAGAAAAATCTGTCCCAGCTGCCCCAAAGCCCCCAGCACGGGGGGCAGGAGGGGAAAAACCGAGCCCAACCCCACACCTGATCCTTTTCCTCTCCCCCAGCTCCATCCCTGTCTCCCCCAGGGTTCCTCATCCCTTCCAGGGGGGTTTCAAAGCAGCTCAGCACCAATTTCCTTTCACCTCCCACTCAGTTTGTCCCGGTCTGGAGTGACAGAAAAGGAATACAGATATTTATGCCTCGCTCCAGGATTTTAATTGTCACTAATCTAATTGCCACTGTCGCTGAGTCTCTGCTCATTAAAGCTTCGCTGCTTTGCTGGAGTTGGTTTTTTTTTTTATCCCAGAAATTTCTCTCTCTGCAGCCCTCCTGCCTCGCAGAGCAGACTCAACCCCAAAACCCCACAAAGAGCTGCTGACAGAGCAAGAATTCCCTTTTTTTTCCCAAAAAAACCCCACCCCTGTGAGGTGGGGATGCATCCCAAGGGAACACAACTCACCCTGCCGGGGGATGGGAGCGGGGGGCTGCGGTTTGGGGGTCCCAGCCGTGGTTTCACCCAGCTCGGGGAGGGTTTGGGGGTCCTTGGGGCGAGGAGCCAGGGTGCCAACCTCAATCTGCAAACACGGCCGGGTGTGAGGGGTGGGTGGCACGGTCAGGGGTCCCAGGCAGTGCATGATTAAATTATAATTAAATTTGGTACACAGAAGTAAGGGTGTCTAATTCTTTAACTTAATTCCTTAGGTTCCAAAGATGCCTTGGAGGAACCCCCCAGCCCCCTGCACCCACTGGGGATCACAGGTCCCACGTGGGTGACCCCGTGAAGGTCATAATTTCCTTCTGGAATTGGCCAAGCATCCCCTGCCACGCTGACTGCACAGGTGGAAATTTGTCTTTTCTGGGATTGTGTGGGAATACTGAGGATATTTAAACCCAGACATTCGTTTTGGTTGACTAACTGGGAGGTTTGGGTTGGAGTTGTTAATTCCTTCTTGGAAAGCTCTCCAAGGGATCCCCCCCTGCCCAGAGGGATGAAGGAATCCTCACGTCCAGGTCCTGGCAGGGGACAAAGAGCTGGCAGGGGACAAAGAGCAGCACTGGGAGAGCTGCCAGGGCTGCTGCTGCCAGGGGGGCTGCTCCTCCTCCATGCCTGGCACCGAATCCCTGCCCTGGGATGTCCCCAGGGGCTCTCCTGAGCCCCCCTCACCTTCGGGACAAGGTCCCCGTAGTCGTAGAGCTCCTCGTAGTTGCTCAGGTCCAGGATCTCCCCGTAGTTATCCATGGTCAGGTCGTAGTTGTCCAAATCCAGGTTCTCGTAGGGGGTCAGGTCGGCCCTGGGCTTGTCCACCTTCCTCCTCTCCTTGGCTGGGACAGCCCAAAGTGTCCCCAGGCACAGGCTGGCCACTGCCAGCCAGCCCAGGGCACACATCCTGCGCCCGGCCAGGGTCACCGCGCCCGGGGGTGGGGCCTGGAATGTCACCAAGGGCTGGATGTGGCTGGGGACAGGCAGCGCCCAGCCCCGGGGACATTTGGTGACACTTCTCAGCCCGTTTCACGCTCGGCTGTGCAGGAGAGGCCCCGCCGGGGCTGCGGGGGCTTCCCGGCTCTGCCAGCCCCGGGGAGAGAGGAGGGGCCGGAGGGGATGAGGGGGTCGGGAAGGGGTCAGGGGTCGCAAGGGGATCAGGAGGGGAATGAGGGGGTCGGGAAGTGGGGAGAGGGTTGAGAGGCGATGAGGGGCTCAGGAGGGGATGAGGGGCTCAGGAGGGGATGAGGGGGGTCAGGAGGGGATGAGGGGGCCTGGAGGGGATGAGGGGGTCGGGAGGGGATGAGGAGACCGGGAGGGGAATGAGGGGCTCAGGAAGGGGTCAGGGGTCACAAGGGGATCAGGAGGGGATGAGGGGATCAGGAAGGGATGAAGGGATCGGGAAGTGGGGAGGGGGTCGGGAGAGGATGGGGGGATTAGGAGGGGATGAGGGGATGGGGAAGTGGGGAGGGGGTCAGGAAGTGGGGAGGGGGTCAGGAAGGGATGAGGGGGCCTGGAGGGCATGAGGGGGTCAGAAAGGGGGTTGGGGGTCGTGAGGGGATCGGGAGGGGATGAGGGGATGGGGAAGTGGGGAGAGGGTTGAGAGGGGATGAGGGGATGGGGAAGGGATGAGGGGCTTGGGGAGGGGATGAGGGGCTTGGGGAGGGGATGAGGGGGCCTGGAGGGGATGAGGGGTTCAGGAGGGGATGAGGGGCTCAGGAGGGGATGAGGGGGCCTGGAGGGGATGAGGGGATCAGGAGGGGATGAGGGGCTTGGGGAGGGGATGAGGGGGCCTGGATGGGATGAGGGGCTCAGGAGGGGATGAGGGGTTCGGGGAGGGGATGAGGGGGCCTGGAGGGGATGAGGGGGTCGGGAGGGGATGAGGGGGTCGGGAGGGGATGAGGGGCTCGGGGAGGGGATGAGGGGTTCGGGGAGGGGATGAGGGGCTTGGGGCGCCCGTGGCGATGAGTGGAACCGGTCACTGGCCCACCAACCCCAGCAGCCCAGGAGAACCAGCCCCAGGAGCCCTGGAACTGCTGCTCCCCCATCCTACTCCAGGTGTAAATCCCGGGATTCTGCTTTTCCAACATCCTGGGGTGGGGCAGAGGCCACAGGATCGCTGTGACAGCACGGGACCCCCCCAGTCCTGACAGCTCCACATCCAAACCCTCCGGGGCCCATTCCCGCAGAATTCCCTCCCTCCAGCCTTCCCTCCCACGGTACACCCAGGGCAGGGCAGGGGGAGGGTCCCGGCCCCCTCCAGCCTGTCCCACCCCAAACCCAGTCCAGAGTTTTCTCTCTCCGTCCTGAGGATGCTGCTCCCAAATTCCTGCTGTTTTCCCCCAGATCCGCCCTTTCCCTGTGCGCCATCCCCCCAAACCCTCCCATCCCCCAAACCCCCAGCCCAGGGGGGCTCTGGAGGAGCCAAACGAAGCCGGCACGGACGCACCCCCTGTCCCTCCTCCTCCTCCTCTTCCTCCTTCTCCTCCCCGGCGTGGAGAGCCCCGCTCGGCCGCAGGGTCTGGGGGAGCGGCTGGGGAAGGGCTGGCGGGCTTTTAACGCACGGAGAGGAGGAGGAGGAGGAGGAGGAGGAGGAGGGGGCTGCTCCGGGGGTCTGGTCGAGGGGACAGGCAGGATGCGGCCAATCAAAGCTGCGGTCCCCTGCTGCGACCTCACATTGTCCCCAGGGCCAGGCGGCCCCGCTGGTGGCTCTGCTCCAGCAGCCCGGGCTGGGCCTGAGAGGGGCGGGACCGGGGGACAATGAGGGGTGGTCTGTCCCTGGTGTCCCCATGGTCTGTCCCTGGTGTCCCCGGATCCGTCCCTGGTGTCCCCAAAGGCGCTGGGGACACGGCCCTGGGTGGGGGGACAGAGCCAGCGCCAGCCCAGGTGGTGCCACCAGAGAGGGGCTCCGAGCTGTGTCCGGCCCCAGGGACGCCCCAAAGCACCGGGGGGACCCCAGTGACCAGCCCAGGGTTTGGGGGGCTGCACAGACCCCCCTGGCAGCGATGGATGGGGACAGCTCCTTCCGGGGGGGCTCAGCACCCCAAACCTTCACACTCTGCGAGGTTTTGGGGGTGTTTTTTTTGGGTTTTTTTTTTTTTTTTTTTGTGGAGGGAGAGCTGGTGTAGGTCCAGGGGTGGGGGCTCAGCACCCCAAACCTTCACACTTTGGGAGGGTTTGGGGGGTTTTGGGGAAGGGGAAGCCGGTGTGAGTGCAGGGGGGGCTCAGCACTGCTCCCCTCACCGGGGTAGGGTGGGAAACAGCCCCCCATGTGCCCCGGGGACAGGGCTCAGCTCGGGGGGACACGACCCTCCCGGGGATGTCACCGCGGGGCTGGGACAGCCCAGGAGGGGCAGGGGGAGCACGGCAGCCCCTCCCGGGCAGCCTCGTGCCCAGCGCGCCACCCACGGCCACCAAAACCTTCCTGTAACCCCCCCACCCACCCCCCCACGCACCCATCTGCTGGCGGGGACACCCCCGCAGCCCCCCCGAGGGCACCGGTGGCATCCGCAGCCCCCAGCCCACGGAGCGTCCCCCCCGCCCCCGGCCCCGCTCAGCACGGAGCGGCCGCTAATCTTCATTAAGCCCCTCATTAGGCGGCTCGGTGGCCGCCGTGACGGAGGAGAGGTGGCAGCTGGAGGGAAAGGAGGGGCTGGCCCAGGGTCCCCAACACAGTGGGGTCCCCTGGGCAGTGGGGTCTCCATGGGTGAAGGGTCCCCAAGGGCAGTGGGGTCCCCCAGGGGTGAAGGGGTCCCAGGCATGAAGGGGTCCCAGGGGCGAAGGGATTTTAGGAATGAAGGGGTTTTAGGGATGAAGGGATTTTAGGGGTGAAGGGGTTTTTAGGGATGAAGGGGTCCCAGGGGTGAAGGAGTTTTAGGAATGAAAGACTTTTAGGGGTGAAGGGTCCCCAAGGGCAGTGGGGTCCCCCAGGGGTGAAGGGGTCCCAGGGGTGAAGGATTTTTAGGGGTGAAGGGTCCACAGGCCAATGGGGTCTTTTGGGGTCTTTGCTTTTCTGTCCTGGCCCCATGAATGATGTCCTGTCCTTGTCCCCCCTCAGCACTCCCTGCATGGACGGTGTCACCTGGAGGGTCCCTGCGCCCCTGGGACCATCCCAAATGTCCCCGAGTCTCAACATCCCCCAAGGGGTCGGTGCCAGCCCTCTCAGAGGGGGACACCCCTGTTCAGCACCCACAAATGGGGTTGGGGGGTCCCCAGCTGCAAGGGGCATTGATCAGAGCCAGAATTCCCCCTGATCCCAAATTCCTGGGGGATCCAGAACCTTCCCAGCACATGAGGACCCCCCACACCTCTAACCCCACTAATGAGGGGGTCCCACCTTCCCCCCGACCCCACAGCCACGCTCACAGCCCCAACCCCGCGGGGGCACCGAGGGTTTGCAGGGAGCGGATTTGGGGACCCTCAGCCCCCCCGGGAGATGGGGTCCGACCTCCCCAGGGAGGGAAACCCCCCCCGGCAGCGGGGGATTCGCACCGCGGTTACGAAACGGCGGCAGCGGGAGGGGCGGGGGGCGCACGAAGCCGCTCAGCCGCTCCCGGGAGCGGCCCCCAGGCTCAGCCCACGTCCTCACACCTCCTCCCACGCCCGTGCTCGGGATCCGCGTGGGGAGAGCGGCAGCAGCAGCGGCGCCGGGGACGCGGAGGGGACGCGCAGAAGGAGAAGCCGCTGCCGCCGCCCACCCGGCTCGTGTGGGAACACGCGGAGCCCGAGCGAGCCCCGCCGCGGAGCCCGGCTGCTGCCGGGGGCGGGAGACCGGCCCTGGAGGGGGCTGTGGCCCCGTGGATGTGGATTCAGGATTTGGGGACCCCATGGAGGTGGCCCGTAATCACAGATTTTACAGGGAAGTGCACAGGATGCTGGGATGGGGCTCTGGCCCCATGGATGTGGATGCAGGATTTTGGGACCCCATGGATGCCCTTGACCCTAGATTTTACAGGGAACGATGCAGGATGCTGGAATGGGGATGTGACCCCATGGATGTGGATGCAGGATTTGGGGACCCCATGCATGTCTCCCTGCATCCACAGATTTTGCAGGGAAGGAGTCAGGATTTTGGGATGGGGCTGACCCCATGGACATGGATGTAGGATTTTGGGACCCCATGGAGGTGGCCCATGGTCCCAGATTTTACAGGGAAGGGCGCAGGATACTGGGATGGGGCTGTGGCCCCATGGATGTGTCCCTGCATCCCCAGATTTTACAGGGAGTGATGCAGGGTGTCAGGATGGGACTCTGGCCCCATGGATGTGTCCCTGTACCCCAGGTTTTACAGGGAATGATGCGGGATGCTGGGATGGAGCTGTGACCCCATGGATGTGGATGCAGGATTTTGGGACCCCTTGGAGGTGGCCCTGCACCCCAAATTTTACGGGGAAGGAGGCAGGATTTTGGGATGGGGCTGTGACCCATGGATGTGTCCCTGCATCCCAGATTTTACAGGGAATGATGCAGGATGCTGGGATGGGGCTGTGGCCCCATGGATGTGTCCCTGCATCCCCAGATTTTACAGGGAAGGGAGCAGAATTTTGGGATGGGGCTGTGGCCCCATGGATGTGGATGCAGGATTTGGGGACCCCATAGATGAGGCCCTTAATCCCAGATTTTATGGGGAAGGACATGGGATGCTGGAATGGGGCTGTTACCCCATAGATGTGTCCCTGCATCCCAGATTTTGCAGGGAAGGGTGCAGGATTTTGGGATGGGGCTGTGGCCCCGTGGATGTGGATGAAGGATTTTGGGACCCCATGGATGCCCTTGACCCTAGATTTTACAGGGAACGATGCAGGATGCTGGAATGGGGATGTGACCCCATGGATGTGGATGCAGGATTTGGGGACCCCATGCATGTGTCCCTGCATCCCCAGATTTTACAGGGAAGGGTGCAGGATTTTGGGATGGGACTGTGACCCATGGATGTGTCCCTGCACCCCCAGATTTTACAGGGAATTATGCGGGATGCTGGAACAGGGAATGGAGCTGTGACCCCATGGATGTGGATGCAGAATTTTGAGACCCCATGGAGGTGGCCCTGCACCCCAAATTTTACCGGGAAGGAGGCAGGATTTTGGGATGGGGCTGTTACCCCATGGATGTGTCCCTGCATCCCCAGATTTTACAGGGAAGGGAGCAGAATTTTGGGATGGGGCTGTGGCCCCATGGATGTGGATGAAGGATTTTGGGACCCCATAGATGAGGCCCTTAATCCCAGATCTTATGGGGAAGGACGTGGGATGCTGGAATGAGGCTGTTACCCCATAGATGTGTCCCTGCATCCCAGATTTTGCAGGGAAGGAGTCAGGATTTTGGGATGGGGCTGTGGCCCCATGGATGTGGATGCAGGATTTTGGGATGGGGCTGTTACCCCATGGATGTCTCCCTGCATCCCAGATTTTACAGGGAAGGAGTCAGGATTTCGGGATTGGGCTGACCCCACAGACGTGGATGCAGGATTTTGGGACCCCATGGATGTGGTCCTTGATCCCAGATTTTACAGGGAAGGAGTCAGGATTTCGGGATTGGGCTGACCCCACAGACGTGGATGCAGGATTTTGGGACCCCATGGATGTGGTCCTTGATCCCAGATTTTACAGGGAAGGAGTCAGGATTTCGGGATTGGGCTGACCCCACGGACATGGATGCAGGATTTTGGGACCCCATGGATGTGGTCCTTGATCCCAGATTTTACAGGGAAGGAGTCAGGATTTTGGGATGGGGCTGTTATCCCATGGATGTGTCCCTGCATCCCAGATTTTAGAGCCCCGTGCCGGATCCCGGCTGCTGCCGGGGGTGGGAGAGCAGCCTGGGAGATCTCCACGCTGCTCCCACCAGGAAAATCATCCCGGGGAGGTTTGTAGGGCTTCCCCCAGTGCCATAGGGACAGCTCACGGTTGTCACCCACCCCGATGTCCGGTGTCACCTCCTGCTGCTGTGACAGCGGCGCTCACAGCCCTGGGAGCTGCAGCCAAGGTGAGGCTCTCCTAATTAGCAGGATGCTCATTAGGGAAGGCACGTGGGGCAGGAGCCTGGCCCGCAGGTGTGACACCGGGGCTGTGAGCCCAACCCCTCAAACCCGGGGGATTTAAGGGTCCTGGTCCATTAAACCAGGTGAAGGTCCCTGGATTTAAGGGAATTTAAATCCCATCCCATTCCATGGGCAGTGACACCTTCCACCACCCCAGGGTGCTCCAACCCAGCCCTGGACACTTCCAGGGGTGGAGCAGCCACGGATTCTCTGGGAATTCCATCCCAGCCCCTCCCAGCCGAGAATTCCTTCCCAAATTCCACGTGACTCCAGCCAAAATCCCAACCCCCAAAAATATTGGGAGAGTCATCCCCAGGCAAGGAATGAAGGAAGGCAAGGATGGATGAGGGAGAGGCTCTCAGGTCCCTTGTGAATGATTTTATTTCCACTGCTGCAGGGAGTGGGAGTGAAAATCCCATAAAAGTGGCCGGGTCTGGAGGTACACGTGGCTCTAGGAATATCTGTACATTCTACCAGTCTATATACACATCAGATATAAATATATATAAATCCAGGGAGGGGGCTCTGTCCGGGTTTAGGGCTGAAATCTGTCCCACCCAGCAGGGAGAGCTGGAAAGGAGATTTTATAGTCAGGGAATAAAAAAAACCCGCCTTAATTAGCACGAGGTTTTAATGACTGGAAAAAAAGGGGAGCATCCCTGTGCCCTCCACAGGGAGAAGGACACGGTGCCCATCAGCTCTGCTGGCTGGACACAAAGGAGATTTCTTTGGTTTATTTAATGCTCGTTGCAGTTGGATTTTGATTTTTTTTTTCTTTTTTTTTTTCCCTCTCTAATGCTCGGCCTTTAAATCCAAATCCTGAGACTCGGGAAGAAAAGAAGAGAATAATCCCCCCTAAACCCGGACACCCTATAAATGCAGGTACAGCTAGGGAAGGGGGAAGCGATACATGTGAGGACAGGGGAGAGAAGGGATAAAAATAGCTCTTCCAAAGGATAATTCTCCCCTTTTCTTTTCCCTTTCTTTTATTTCTAATAGGAAAAAAAAAAAAAAAAAAAAAGGCAAAACCAGTCATGTGTGATTGGCTTCAGAGAGAAACTGAGCCATGGATTTGGGCCTGAATCCTCAGATCTCAGAGGGAAAGGTGCCGGATTTTGGGATGGGGCTGTGAACCCACAGATGTGATCCTGAATCCTCAGATTTTACAGGGAAAGAGGCAGGATTTTGGGATGGGGCTGTGACCCCACAGATGTGTCCTTGATCCCAGATTTTACAGGGAATGGTGCAGGATGCTGGGATGGGACTGTGGCCCTACAGATGCATCCTTGATCCCAGATTTTACAAGGAAAGGTGCAGGATTTTGGGATGGGGCTGTGACCCCACAGATGTGTCCTTGATCCCAGATTTTACAGGGAATGGTGCAGGATGCTGGGATGGGACTGTGGCCCTACAGATGCATCCTTGATCCCAGATTTTACAAGGAAAGGTGCGGGATTTTGGGATGGGGCTGTGACCCCGTGGATGTGTCCTTGATCCCAGATTTTACAGGGAATGGTGCAGGAATTTGGGATGGGGCTGTGACCCCGTGGATGTGTCCCTGTGTCCCCCCAGCTCAGAGGGAAGGGTTCAGGATTTTGGGGTGTGGCCCCATGGATGAGGCTCTGTATCCGAAGATTTTACAGGGAATGGGGCAGGATTTTGGGATGAGGCTGTGACCCCACAGATGTGCCCTTGATCCCAGATTTTACAGGGAATGATGCAGGATTTTGGGATGGAGCTGTGACCCCACACATGTGCCCTTGATGCCAGATTTTACAGGGAATGGTGCAGGATTTTGGGATGGGGCTGTGAGCCAATGGATGTGGCCCTTGATCCCAGATTTTACAAGGAAAAGTGCAGGATTTTGGGATGGGGGATTTGAAGGGGGAAGGGGCGGGTCTTGCCCAGGGGCTGCGGGAAGGTGTGACCCACACAGGGGGTGGGACAGGCAGGACACGCTCCCTGCTCCATCCCGGCAAATCCACAGCTCCAGGAGGGATTTAGATCCTCCTCCTCCAGAGAAACGCGGAGCCAAAGCTCTCCAGAAGCCCCCAGGCGACAGGAAAGTGTCCCCATCCCCCGGGATGGCCACACTGTCCATCCTCCCTCCACTTCCACCCATCCCACCCGCCCTCAAGGCCAGCCCAGCCCATCCCCAGCTCCAAAATCCAAATTCCACCGGGAATTCCACGCCGCGAGCGCAGCAGCTCCATCCGGAGCGAATCCAACCCCCCGGGACTCGGCTGGGTGCGAAGGGAGGGACGGAGCCGGCTCCGGGATGGGTCTGGGGGACAGGGACGGGGGGCTGTGACCCGGGGCGGGTGGCAGCTGTGACCCGGGGCGGGTGGCAGCTGGGACACGGCGACAGCGGTCCCCGAGGAGCCACCAGCGTCCCCGCAGGGACGGGGAGCGGGGAGAGGGAGGGAGGCGCGGAGAGAGAGGGGAGAGACGGAGGAGAGAGGGTCCCACGCGTGGAACTGCCGCGGGTGAAATGTCCGAGCAAAGCCGGGCCCGGGAGAGGCGGGGCAGGGCTAAAACACCACGGACTGCAGCAGGCGGAAACACAGCATGAGGTCCAGAGGGATGGGCGGCTTCAGCAGGTTCCCGTCCAGCCGCAGGTAGCGCAGCCGGGGGACCCCGTCCAGGTCGGAGGGAGACAGGTCCTGGATGGACACCAGCGAGGTGGGGCAGATCTGCGTGCCGTTGATTTCTGCGGGGAGGGACACAGGGGTGGGTGAGGGAAAAGGGGATGGGGGCAGGAGGGGAAAGGGATGGAGGTCAGGGAAAGGGGATGGAGGTCAGGGAAAGGGGATGGAGGTCAGGGAAAGGGGATGGAGGTCAGGGAAAGGGGATGGAGGTCAGGGAAAGGGGATGGAGGTCAGGGAAAGGGATGGAGGTCAGGGAAAGGGGATGGAGGTCAGGGAAAGGGATGGAGGTCAGGGAAAGGGGATGGAGGTCAGAGAAAAGGGGATGTGGACAGGAGAGGAAAAGGGGATGGAGGTCAGAGAAAAGGGATGGAGGTCAGGGAAAAGGGAATATGGGCAAGAGGAGCAATAGGATGGAGATTAGGGAAAGGGGAATGTGGACAGGAGGGGAAAGGGGAATGTGGACAGGACAGGAAAGGGGATGGAGGTCAGGGAAAAGGGAATGTGGACAGGAGGAACAATGGGATGGAGATTAGGGGAAAAGGCAATATGGACAGAAGGGGAAAAGGGGATGGAGGTCAGGGAAAAGGGAATGTGGACAGGAGGAACAGAGAGATGAAGGTGAGGGAAAGGGGAATATGGGCAGGAGGAACAGTGGGGCTCAGGGAAAAGGAAATGTGGGCAGGATAGGAAAAAGGATGGAGGTCAGGGAAAAGGGATGGAGGTCAGGGAAAAGGGATGGAGATTAGGGAAAAGGGAATGGGGGAGCAGGAGGGGAAAAAGGATGGAGGTGAGGGGAAAGGGAATGTGGACAGGAGGGGAAAAAGGGAATGTGGACAGGAGGAACAATGGGATGGAGGTTAGAGGGAAGGGAATGTGGACAGGGATTTTTGACCCCTCCCTGTTATTGAACCCCAAATTGGGGTTGTTCTGCCACCAAAAGGGGCAATCCCAGGCTGTTCCCAAAGCCCCAGCGAGAGGGAAAAGCTGGCTTTTGATCAGGAGAGAAGTAGGTCGCGTTCCTCCGGAGGATGCGGTGGCATTCCGGAGAGAAAAGGGATCATCCCGCTCCCGGAACCCGCCCAGCCGGCCCCGAGCTTCCCAAAAAAACATCAAGGAATCCTGCTCCAGCCCTGTCATGCCGGAGATAACGGCAGATCCCAGCTCGTTGCTTGCATCTGGAATTCCACGTGTCCCTGCCCTGCGTTACGGAAAATAAACCCCGGGATTCTGATGGCAGTGCCTGGCTCCAGGGATGGGAACCTCCAAAAAACCGGGGGAAACAGGCGAGGAAAAGCTGGGTCAGGATTTCTCTCCTTGGAAAATGTCAGCAGGACCTGGATACTGGGGATGTGGGAAGCCACCTGCGCCCCAAGGTCGCCCCCAGCTCAGATTTGGTGTTGTTTGATTAAAATGCAGATTAACGAGCGTTGGGGACAGATGTGACCGCAGCAGGGTCCTGGAGCTCCAACAGCAGAAACATCTGGGGAGACCAGGAATCCTGGAATCCTGGAATGGTTTGGGTTCAAAGGACTGTAAAGATCACCCAGGGACACCTCCCACTGTCCCAGGGTGCTCCAAGCCCTGTCCAGCCTGGCCTTGGGCACTGCCAGGATGGGGCAGGCACAGCTGCTCTGGGAATTCCATCCCAGCCCTCACCTCTCTCCCAGGGAAGAATTCCTTCCCAGTATCCCATCTATCCCTGGCAGTGGGAAGCCATTCCCTGTGTCCTGTCCCTCTATCCCTCATCCCAAATCCATCTCCAGCTCTCCTGGAGCCCCTTCAGGCGCTGGGAAGCTGAATGGGAATGCAGTGGGATTCTGTCTCCTCCTCTGTGCTCGCTCTGTTTCCGCACATCCCAGGCTCTGTTCCCATGGAATTGCAGCTGGATTTCCCTGGAATGGTGTCAGACAGCCCCGGCTGCTCTGCCCTGTTCTCCCGTTTCTTCCCTGCACGGCTCCGCTCGGGAGCAGAGCTAGGATTTTCCTCACCATCCCAAGATGTGTGTTTGGCATCTGTTCCTAAAATACGCGCCCAGGCTCTCCTCATCAAATATCCCGATTTTTACCAGGGAAAGAGCCCTTCCAAGGGCAGCTGGCCCCAAAAACAACCAGGAAAAATCCTGCAGCACCAGCGGGGGTTTCCCTCTGCTCCTCCCCTTCCACCCCCTCCCTCCACCTTCCCACCTCATCCCACCACCGCTTCCCCCCAGGAAGGGCTCACATCCCACCAGGTGAGAAACGCCCTCTCCGAGGTTTTATCCCCCAAAAATCCTCCCCACCTCCCCCCAGCCCACCCGCAGGACTCACTCTCGATGGAGTTGTTGTTCAGGTAGAGGTGCTCCAGCTTGGAGCTGATGAAGGGCACGTTGGTGAGCTTGTTGTGGGCCAGGTGCAGCACCAGCAGGTTGGTGAGGTTGAAGGAGTTTTTGGGCAGCCCCTTATCCGAGATCTGGTTGTAGTTGAGCCGGATGAAGGCCAGGTTGGGAAACTCCTTGAAATAATCGCTGGGGATGTCCTCGATGTTGTTCCTGTCCAGGAAGAGCTGGTGGATGGCGTTGGGCACGCCGGGCGGCATCTTCCTCAGGATGTTGTGGGCCAGGTTGAGCTGCATGAGGTTCTTGAGCCCCTTGAAGGTGTTCTTGTTGAAGACGCCGTCGCTCAGCTTGTTGTGGTGCAGGTCCAGCAGCACCAGGTTCTCCAGCTTATTGAAGACACCGGCGGGAATCTTGGAGATCTGGTTCCTGCTGAGCCGCAGCTGCTCCAGGTTGGGCGGCAGGAAGGCGGGCACCTCCTTCAGCTGGTTCCTCTCCATGTAGAGGAACACGAGGTTCTCCAGCTTCTCCAGCACCTTCCTGTCCACCTTGCGGATGCGGTTGTTGTCCAGGTTGACCCACTTGAGGCCGGTGGCGTTGCGGAAGGACTCCTCGGGCAGGTCAGCAATGAAGTTGTTCTGCAGGTACAGGTAGTGGATGCGCGGCGGGATCACCGGCACCGTGCGCAGGTTGCGGCTGTCGCAGTACAGCGCCGACGGGAAGTCCGGCGGGCAGTAGCACTCCCGGGGGCAGTCGGGGAACACGGACGGGGGGCCTGGAGGGAGGGGAGGGGGCAGCTCCGTGGGCTCCGCCGGCTCCTCGAAGGGCGCGGGCGGCCGGGTGGGCCTGCGGGGGGGTTTGCGGCGCTGCGCGCTCGCCGCCGGTGCCAGCGCCAGCGCCAGCGGCAGGAGGAAGGCGAGGGCGGCCCTCATGGTCCGGGTGTTGTTCCTGCAGGGATACAGGGAAGGGCTGGTTGAGGGATTGTCACCTCCCCAGCAGGGATTTATCCCGTGTCCCCTGTTGGGAGTCATCTTCGGGTGCAGCCCCTCTCCAGAGCAGGAGTCACTGAGGTCCCTGTCCATGGATCACTGTTATCCATGGAATTCCCCTCCCTGGCTCACCGCTATCCATGGGACTCTTCTCCCATGGATAGTGATTCGTGGGATCCCTCTGGCTCATCATTATCCATGGAATTCCTCTCTCTTTCAATATTATCCATGGAATTCCTCTCTCGTTCACCGTTATCCGTGGAATTCCTCTCCCTGGCTCACCGCTATCCATGGGATTCTTCTCCCTGCCCCACTGTGATTCGTGGGACCCCTCTGGCTCATCATTATCCATGGAATTCCTCTCTCTTTCAACATTATCCATGGAATTCCTCTCCCTGGATCACCGTTATCCATGGGATTCTTCTCCCTTGCTCAGCGTTATCCATGGGATCCCTTTCTCATTCTCCATTATCCATGGAATTCCTCTCCCTGCCTCACCATCATCCATGGAATTCCTTTCTCATTCATCATTATCCATGGAATTCCTCTCTCATTCTCCATTATCCATGGAATTCCTCTCCCACTCTCCATTATCCATAGAATTCCTCTCTCATTCTCTATTATCCATGGAATTCCTCTCTCATTCATTGTTATCCATGGAATTCCTCTCTCACTCTCCATTATCCATGGGATTCCTCTCCCTGCCTCACCGCTATCCGTGGGATCCCTCTGGCTCACCGTTATCCATGGAGAGGAGCTCCCCAGAACTCCCCGTGCAGGTGGGGTCTGGATGCTCCCGCATTCCCCAGCCGGAGCAGGCTGGGGCTGGGCTGGGATTCCTGGAATCAGGAATTCCTTGGGGGCTCGCCAGGCTTTTCCCAGCGGGATTCATCCCCCCGACGGGAGCAGGGCTGAGCTGGATGCAGGGCAAGGCAGAGGGAGGGTGGGAAGGAGCACGGAGACAGAGGAGAGGGAGGAAAATGAGGAAAACCTGAGGAAGAAGGGAAATGGAAGGAAAAGAGAGATGGGAGATGCTGAGATGGGAGAAGCCTTTGGAGCTGCTGGAGCTGCTGGTGCCGATTTTGGAGGGAAATCCGGCACTTCCAGCTCTCCCATCCAGCATAGCAGAGTGGGATTCTCTGCCCACGCCCCCTTTCCAGCCCATTTCCAGCTCTTCTCACGCCTGGAACCCCCAATTCCCATCATCTCTGCAGGGGGAAAAGCCCCCACCCAACCCTGGAACCACCGGCACGGGGCCACACCAACTTCCCAGCAGGATCTGCATCCCACCCTGCACAAGCCACCCTCTGCCAGCCCCGGCTCCCTTGGACGCGATCCCACGCTCTCCGGGGGCTCCAAGGAATTGACTTTCTCCAGGAAAAGATGCCGTTTTCGGCCCCCCCTGCAGGCCCAGCCGGTTCCTCCCGGCTCCCATCTGGCTCTGGTTAACCCCGCACGCCTCCCGAGCCGGCTGCTTTCCATCACGGCTCTGGCATCTCGCAGGGGGAAGGGAGGAGCAGGGCGGGAGCCAGAGGAGCCCAAAGCCGCCGGATCCTGAGCCCAGCGCGGCTGCGGCGGGTCCTGCCTGGGGGTGGATGTGATCCTGTCCCCGCATTCCGGATTCAGGGTCTGGAAAACGGGAAAATCCGTGACAGGGAGCTGCTGTTCGTGCTGTGCCTTCTCCATTCCATCAGGATCCTGCTCCTTCCCTGCCCGCAGCATGTGGAGCTCGCTCCGTGCTGTCCCAGAGCTTTCCTTGGGCTCCGAGAGCCTTCCATGGGGTTCTTCCTCTGCTCCAGAACCAGGATTTTAACCCCCACAAACGCCCGGGGGAGCGGCCGGGGGCTGAGGTCTGAGCTGGGCTGGGTGCAAAGGGGAGGAAGCAGCTGGGATGAGAAATTCCAGCTGGGAAGAGAAATTCCAGCTGGGAGGTGATCTTCTATCCAGGACACGACATTCCAGCTGTGATCCAGGTGTTGGATCCACCCAGGCCACCCAGCAATGTCCCAGCAGGGTGGGGGACAGGACAGGGCGCTGAGCCTGCCCCGTGCCCTCCACTCGAGGATTTGACACCCCCAGATGTTTTGGGGACTCGGCACAGAGCAGGAACAGCCACCAGAGCCAGGAATCCCCCTGGAGAGCGCCAACATCCCGTGGAATTTTGTCAGCACAGACGGGCAGTGGTGGGAGGCGGAGGCGGCCCCTTTCATCCACCCCACATCCCTGCAGGGACAGTCCCAGCCCCGTGGCACTGCCACCACCCCTCCCTGGTGCCTGTCCCCAGCCTGCCTGGGGAAAGCAGGACCCGCTTCCAAGCAAACTGCAGGAAAGCTGTGACATTCCCAAAAAACCGGCGATGCAGCCCAAGGCCACCGCGAGCGTCACAATCGCCTCCGACCCGCCGGAAGATTCCAAGCCAGCTCTCCCTGGATCCGGAAAAGCTGGGAGTCTGTTCTCCATCCAGTGGGATTTAATGGCAGGAGAATTCCCAAATTCCACCCCCTGATCCAACCGGAGCCCCAGCACAGCCCTGCCCTGCCAGCCTCCCCTCCCGAGCTTCACGGACTGGGCAGCTCCGATTCCAGCTGCCCACAAGGAATCCGTGCCACTGGAACAAAGTTAAGTCATGGAGCAACGGAGGAATTCAGGAAACCGACGGCCTGGCGTGGAGAAAAGGCTCAATTCATGGGTAAAACCAGTCCTGACACCTCCCGAGCCGCTGAGCCCGGCCCGGCTGCCAGGCCAAGCCACCCAACAGATCCCGGGGGTTTTTCCCAGGAGGAGGCAGCTGCTTCCTCCCCCAGCTACAACGGACAAAAAAGAAACAAAAAAAAACCAACAAAAAAAAAAAAATCGGCTCAACAGCTGGAAATTCCAGCCCGGAGCGCCGCTGGGGTTTGCTTTGCACATAGTTTCTCTTCCCTGCATCCCAGTAACCCCCAGCTCCCAGCGGCGCTGGCTGCCAGCCCCGGGATGGGCGCCAAGGGCAGGGAGAAGCCGCCACCCCGGGGCGAGGGGGAGCCGCGCAGAGGTCGCCCTTGGCCGGGGATTTGTCACGGGCAGAAGTCCCCGCGCTGTCCCTCCGCTGCCTCCTGCAGCGCTGAGGGCGCGGGGAGCAGCTGGATCTGGGTATGTGTCCAAAATCCCGCTCCCGCAGAGGGATAAAGGGAATTTTAACTCTGGGAGAGGCAGGAAAAGCCTGGATGGCTGCAGCAGGGGCCCCTTTCCAGCTCCTCGCACACATTCCCGCAATTCCCGGCGTCCCTGGTGGGGGAAAAGCCCCCTCCCAGCCTGGGAACGGGAATGGCGAGGCAGAGCAGGGAGAGCAGGATAAAAATAACCACAAGGACCGGGCAAAGCTCCTTCCTTGGCTTCCCTCGCCTCCGACGCCGCTCGTGTCTCTGCGAAAGCCTGACCCAAGAGAGAGCTCGAGATCCAGCGGCTCTGGAGAGCCGGGAATGGTGGAAAAGGGCGAGGGCAGCCCGGCTGTCACCCAGGCGTCGCCGGGGTCCCTTGGGAAGCGCAGCCCTGACGCAACAACCCCGCGGTTCTCGGCCTTTCCCAGCCCTTTCCCAGCGGAGCCGCGCTGGAGCCGGGACTCGGTCCTGCCGCATTCCCGCTGGGATGGCGCTGTGCCCTTGAGGGGACGGGTGACACCCGCCAGGACCCTCTGTCTCCCTGGGATGGCGCTGTGTCCATGCAGGGACCGGTGACACCAGCCAGGACCCTCTGTCCCTCTGGGATAGCGCTGTGCCCGTGCGGGGACCGGTGACACCCACCAGGGCACAGCCAGGACACGGCGACAACAGCGCGGGGCTCCTGCGTGCTGGGAGCGTCCCCGCAGCCCCCGGGATCCTTCCCAAGGGCCCATCCCGTTCTCTGCTCCTGGGATCCTTCCCAAGGGCTCATCCCGTCCTCTGTTCCCGGGTTCCCACCGTCCCGGGATCCTTCCCAAAGCCTCATCCCATCCTTTGCTCCCGGGATCCTTCCCAAAGGCCCATCCCGTCCCTGCTTTCTCGGTGTCAGCAATTCCTCCCTCCCTGCGTTTCCCGGCCTTTTCCCGGCTCGGATCCCGCTGCCACCCGCAGCGGGAATGGCTGGACCGGGACAAAAGCGGATCCTGGCAGGAGCCGCTGCCAAAGCGCCGCCGGCCCCGACCCCACACGCGCCCCGCTCGCCCCCCCAAGCAGCGGCCTCGCCCCGCTGCGCTTCTCCCTGGGGCTGGGAAACGGCTCCGACGCCTCCTTCCCTCCTCCCCAGCCTCTTCCAAGGGCAGGGAAAACCTCCCACGGCTGCGCTTTGATCTCATCCCGGGCTGGAAGCGCCGATCCCTCATTCCCCGGGGAGCAGGGACGCGATTCCCGCACTCAGTCCCGGGAAAGGGCGCTGCGCTTCCCGGGGGGCAGCTCGGGGTGCCCTGGGGGCCACAAGAAACAGGGCCGGGATCCCGGGATCCCAGGATCCCGGAATCCCTGAATCCCAGGATTCCAGGATTCCGGGATTCCAGGATCCTGGGATTCTAGGATCCCAGAACTGGAGGACTCCAGGATTCCATGATCCCAGTCACAGGATCGCAGGATTTCAGGATCCCAGGATCGCAGGATCCCAGCATTCCACGATCCCAGTTGCAGGACCCCAGAATCCCAGGATCACAGGATCCCAGAATCCCAGAATCCCAGGATTCCAGGATCCCAGAACTGGAGGATCCCAGGATCCCAGCCTTCCATGATCCCAGTCACAGGATCCCAGGATTTCAGGACCGCAGGATCGCAGGATCGCAGGATCCCAGGGAAGTTTCCAAGCCCTCACCAGGGATGAGAATTCCCATGTTTCACTTTGGAGCTGCTCTTTCCTGAACCTCTCCAGCCGGCGGGGAAGGGCAGGTTTGGGATCAGCCTCTTCCCAGCAGCAAACCCCATTTTTTCCCGGGATTTCGGCGAACATCGTTCCGGGCTGGAGGAGCGGGGACAAAGAGCCGGCTCCGAACGGGAGCCCCGCGGGGAGGGGGCTGCGCCTCCCCGCCCACCTGGAGCTGGGCTGGCTCCGGGCAGGAAAAGTGGGATTGCATGTCCTGGGAATGCTCAGTGCCATCCAGGCGGGAAAAGCAGGGATTTACCACCGACATTTGGGGCAGAAAAGCAGCCCTGGAGCTGTCGGGCTGCTCGCTCCCACCCCGCTCCGGTCCCTTCCCAAATTCCCGGATCCCAGTCCGGGATGATGGGAGCAGCCCCCCAGAGCCCCCCCAGGCCCCGCCCCAGGCAGGACAAGGTGCCCCGATGTCCCCCGAGGCTCCTGGTGGCATTCCTGGCTCCGGAGAGGGGATTCCTCCTCCTCTCAGCCTCTCCCTTTCCTCGCTTGTTTTCCCTCCTGCTTCCCAAGGCGGGGAATTGTCCCGGGCATGGCCGGGGCTCTGCAGCCCCCTCGGCTCCCCCAGTTCCGGCCCTCGGCGCCCCCAATTTGGGCTCTGCAGCCCCCGCTGTCCCCCAGAGCCAAAGGTGCCGAGGTTGGGGGTGTGGGGGACACACAAAGGGCACCTCACTGTCCCCAGAAGGTGCCTGGCGGTGGCCACAGCGCTGTCACACCCCCGGGGCTCCCCTGTGACCCCACAGCCCCCAAACCCCCCCTCCTCCGCCCCACGGCGAGAGAAGCTCCTGGAACCGGAGCAGAGGGAAAGAACAAAGACTCCAGAGCGCTGCGGGACAGAGGAACCAAGAGGAGAGAGGGGGAGAAGAGGAAGAGCAGATTGTTTTTGGGGATGGAAGGGAGGCTGCAGAGGGCAGGAGCATCGTCCTGGGTGGGAGGCTCAGGCAAGGTGAGAAGAGCCTGGAGGGGGAGGAAACACCTGCCCAGAGCTTACCTGTGCGCACCTCTCCCTGCTCCTGCCTCCTATTAATCCCCAAGACAAGTTTCTCTCTGGCTTTTCTCTCCCTCCTCCTCCTCCTCCTCCTCCTCCTCCACCACCTCCTCCTCCTCCTCCTCCTCCTCCTCCTCCTCCTCCTGTCCGCTCCTCCACGAGCGAGCCGGGCCGGGGCGCGGGGGTTTTGTGGCTGGGAGCGGTGGGAGCGCGGGGGGCGGAGGGCTGGGAGGGCTGGGAGCACTGGGAGGGGAGGGCTGGGAACACTGGGAGGGCTGGGAGCGAGGCACGGTGACAACAATCACGTCTTTCTCTGGCAGCCGAGCGCGGCGGGGCTCGGCGCACACGCGGCTCTGGCGCTCGGCAACAATTCCTCCTCCTCCTCCTCCTCTTCCTCCTCCTCCTCCTCCTGTGCTGCTGCCGCTGCCGCGGAGGCAGCTCCTTGTTTCAAAACAAAGCTAATTAATCACGGAACAAGCCCTGCCCTCGCCGCCGGCTCCGCTTTCCCAGGAGCGCGCTGGAGTTTTCCAGAGGGTGGGGGTGTCCCCTGTGCCACCCACAGGGACCCCCGGCTGTCCCCCACCCCGAATTCCCGGCCCCACGGACGGACCCCGGCGATGGAAGGGCCGCGGGATTGGTTTGGTGCCAGCTGCGGATGAGCTTTGATTGAAACCCTGGTGGCACTTCAGGGACACAGGGAGGGGGTGGCACAGGGGTGGCACGAGCTGAGGGTCCCCGCCCAGGGGACACAGGATTTTCCGAGGGGACACGGCCAGGAAGGCTCAGGGGGGACATTTCTGCTCTGTTTTTGTCACTGAGGGGCTCAGAGGAACCCGGGACCTGCTGCGTGTTCAGAGCTCGGAGGGGTCCCAAGGGAGGGCACAGGAGCCCCCCAGCCCTGGGAATCGCCCTCCCACAGCCCTCTAGATCCTGGAATCCCTGGGATTTGGGATCCAGGGGGCACAGCAGCCCTCCAGCCCTGGGAATCACTGCCCCACATCTATCCTGATTCCGGAATCCCTGGGATCTGGAATCCAGGGGGGCACAGGAGGCCCCCAGCATCGAGAATCGCCCTCCCACAGCCATCCTGATCCCGGAATCCCTGGGATTTGGGATCCAGGGGGGCACAGGAGCCCCCCCAGCCCTTCCACAGCCATCCTGATGCCGGAATCCCCGGGATTTGGGATCCAGGGGTGCCTAGGAGCCCCTCCCACAGCCATCCCAATCCCGGAATCCCTGGGATTTGGGGCCCGGGGTTCCCCTCCCTCCCTCTCCACCATCCCCCTCTCTCCATCTGCAGCAGGACCGGGAAACCTGAGCTGCTCTGGCTCCTCGAAATCCCAACCCCGACCGTGCCAGGGGCTGGCAGCCACCCAGGAGGGGCCGATCCTGCACCTCCACACTGGGCTGGCAGCGGCTGGCAGCCAAAACCGGAGATTTCCCAAAATTCCGGCTCTCTGGACTGCCCTTTTTGCCTTCAATGTTTTTATTCCCAACCCCGGGGTTTTCCTTTTACCCCAAGGGTTGTGGATTGCTCCTTGCTGAGTGCCTGGAGTGGGATCATCCCGAGGCCTCTCCTGGATCCTGAAATCCAGCAGGTGGATGGGGTGGGAGCCAGGAAAAGGCACCAAGAGGACCCACAGAGGAATTCCAAACAAAAAATCGGGATTTAGACTCGAGTTTGCCGGCCAGAAAAGGAGCAGGATCAACAGGGAAAGGAGATGCTGTTTGGAAGGAGATGGTGCTGGAATTTTGATGCTAATTCCTTTGAAAACCGGTCCAAAAATCCCCAAATCTGTGGGGACACGTTCCACGGGTTTGTCTATTTTGTATTTTCCCTGCTAATTTCCAGCTGCTCAGCCGGGCATGGAAAGGGAGAAATTGAGGCACCGAGCGGGGCGGCTCCTGCACTAAAGCCACGCCAGCCATGGAAAGGTGTCACATCCAGACCTTTTCCATGCTCTGCCCGACCTCTGGAGCCACTCCCGCCCCAGGAAAGCTCCAAATTTGGGAGGCACCGACCCCTCCCAGCGGCTCTGCGAGCGCTGCTCCCGGCCAGGGGACTTTGTTTGTTGAATTTTCTCCCGGCAGGAATTCTTTCCCCGCCACGGCCGAGTTTCGGATCCACCTTCAAAGGCGCCCTTTTACATTTTTCAGACCTCGGACGTGGCTCTGGGCACCGTTTTTTCCATGCCTGGAGCAAAACCCGGCCCTGCTCTTGCAGGGAGAGGGGGTGGCTGTGGTGTCCCCAGCCTTGGGGACATCGCGGTGGCCCTGGCTGGATTCTCAGCCATCCTCGGGGTTGTTCCCCTTTTCCCGGTTTGTCCCACAGGGATTTGGAAGCAAACCCCTCTTGGGTCTGGCAGAGGTGGGAGAGGGAATGTCCAGAGTGTGGGAATGCTGGGGGACAGGGCCAGGACAGCGGGAATGGCCGGGGGGACCAAGGACAGGACGAGGGACAGGGGTGGGAATGGGGAAATGCGGGAATTTGGATCCTGGTGCATCCCAGTGTGTTCCATTGGGAATGGGGGGGTGGCAGCGCTGCTCAGTCCGGCCATTCCCTGGTCACTCTGACCATTCCCTGGACACTCTGGACATTCCCTGGACACTCCAGCCATTCCCAGGTCATTCCAGCCATTCCATGGTCACTGGCCATGCTCTGGTCATTCTGATCATTCCAAGGTCACTCTGGCCATGTTCTGGTCACTCTGGCCATTCCATGGTCACTCTGGCCACCCCACGGTCACTCTGGCCATCCCAAGCTCAGGAAAGCCGGACAAGAGGCAGCAAAGTTGAAGGCAGAGGGTGGGAGCAGGGAATTCCCATCATAACCTGTGACTCTGGAATTCCAGCTGGGAAACAGGGACAGCCTTCATCCTCTTCATCCCCTCCATCCCCTCCATCCCCTCCATCCCCTCCATCCCCTCCATCCCCTCCATCCCCTCCATCCATCCCAAACCCCTCATGGACCACGGTGCCAGTGGTCCCTGCCAGGTGAGGCAGCCCCTTCCCCAGGAATGGATTTTCATGGATTTCCTGCATGGATAAACTACTGGGAACACCACAGGACCCCAGGAATTGCCAATCCCAGTTTTGGGAACACCACAGCACCCCAGGAGTTGTGGATCCCATTCCTGGAAGTGTCAGGAGCTCTCAATCCCAGCCCCAGGAGATTCGGGAAAGGGAATTTTCCAGAGCAAAGGGCTGTCCCCAAACCAGGCTGAGCTTCCCCACATCCCAGCCGGGATTTCCCAGGAATGTTGGCTTAAAAACGTTGGTTTGGCTCCAGGGAGGTGATTCCTGGTGTTATCCCCGTCCCAAGCTGAGCCTTGGCTCGGTGCCACAAACCCAGGGGATTCCTGGACCTTTCTGAGGGCCAGATCTTCAAAATTCCCTTTGGAGAGCTCAAAAACCTGAATTTCAGAAAGGCAAAGAGGAAAAAAAAAAACCCCAAAAAACCCAAAAACCACCAAGGAGGGAAATCTGGAAAATGTCGAATTTGGGGAGTTGGCAGCAAAACCTCCGAGCCTCAGAGAAGGGAAGGCAGGGCAGGGATAAGGGGAGCGCAGGGATCGCCCCGGAAGGATGTCTGGCACTTTGGGATGGCTCCATCCCCGCAGGATGGGGTGGGAAGGGGCCGTGCCGCCCTTCCCGGGGCTCTGCCGGGCGTTCCCGGCCGTGCCAGGCTGGAAAATCCCGGTCAGCTTCCCCCGAGCGCCGCCGGGAGCCGGGCAGCGCCTCCGCCCCGCGGAGCATCCACAGGGCTGGGACGGCGTCACCGGGAGCCCGGGAGAAGCTCCTGGCTCCGGGAAAAGCTCTGGAGATGGGGAGTGAGCGAAGGGGAAAAGAATTCCGGGATGTAACGCGAGGATCGCGCCTCACGTGGCCGGGATGGGGCCGGGGAGCTCCGCTCGCCCCGGCTGGAGCGGATCCCTGCCCACCTTCCCATCCCGAAAACAGCCGGGAATGGGGGGTGGGAGGTGCTGGAGCAAAGCTGGCCCGGCCCCAAAGCGCTCCAGAGGCGCTGGGATTTGGGAATTCGGAGTCACTTCGGTTATCCCAGCACGGGGATCCATGGGGAGGGAGGAGGAGGAGGAATTCAGTACAGATTCCGGCCATCCCAAATGTCCATGATCCCAAAGAAAAGCCCTGGCTCTGCCCCTGGCACGGTGGCCCCGAGCTGATGTCCCTGCTCCTGTCCCTGTCCCTGCTCCTGTCCCTGCCCCTGTCCCTGCTCCTGTCCCTGCCCCTGTCCCTGTCCCCGTCCCTGTCCCTGCTCCTGTCCCTGCTCCTGCTCCTGTCCCTGCCCCTGTCCCTGTCCCTGTCCCCGTCCCTGTCCCTGCCCCTGCTCCTGTCCCTGTTCCTGCTCCTGTCCTGTCCCCACTCCTGTCCCCACTCCTGTCCCTGTCCCTTCTCCTGTACCCATCCCTGTCCCTGCTCCTGTCCCTGTCCCTATCCCTGTCCCTGTCCCTGCTCCTGTCCCTGTCCCTGTCCCTGTCCCTGTCCCTGTCCCTGTCCCTGTCCCTGTCCCTGTCCCTGTCCCTGCCCCTGCTCCTGTCCCTGTCCCCGTCCCTCCTCCTGTCCCCATCCCTGTCCCTGTCCCTGCTCCTGCCCCTGTCCTTTCTCGTGTCCCTGTCCCCTCTCCAAGAGCTCCAGAGTGGCCGCTCGGCTTCGCAGGGATAAAAACTGGAATAAAGCTCGGGATTCTGGCCTTGTGTCCCTGGGAGTTGTGAGCGGGATGATTTAATCCGCCAGAAATGCGAGGTTTGGTGAGGTCTGGATCCCTCCCTGTGCTTAAAGCGGCCACGGGGAGGGGGGGACGGGGATGGGACAGGGTTTGGGGTTCAGGAGGGGGGTTGGGAGGTTCAGGGACCTCGGGGGGATTGGGGTTCAGGGAGGGTTTGGGGTTCAGGAAGGGTTTAGAGAGTTCAGGGAGCTCAGGGAGGTTTTGGGGTTCAGGGGGGTTTGGCGGGTGCAGAGAGAGTTTGGAGGGCACACGGAGCATTTGGAGTGCTCAGGGAGCATTTGGGGGATCTCAGGATGGGTTTTGGGGGTTCAGGGAGCTCAGGGAGGTTTTGGAGTTCAGGGGGAGTTTTGGGTTCAGGGGGGATTTGGAGAGTTCAAGGAGCTCTGGGGGGTTTTGGGGTTCAGGGAGGGTTTGGAGATCGGGGAGCAGTTGGGGGATCTCAGGAAGGGTCTGGGGGGTTCAGGGAGGGTTTGGGGGTCAATGGGGCTGTGGTCACCCCCAATCCAGCACTGGGACAGGGCCTGCCCCGCTGTCACCCCGCTGGTGACAGGGCTGAGGTGCCACCACGGCTGTCCCCATCACCGGGAGCTCCCCGTGGCTGTCCCAGTGCAGGGGTGGCAGCACAGACCAGTGCTCCCAGTTCAGCCCTTTCCCTGGGAGGATGGGGGCGCTGGAGCCCCTCGGGAATGGGGCGGGGGCGCTGCAGGGCAGGGCTCAGACTGGGGGTGTGGGGGATGAGCCTGAGTTTTCCATCCCAAACCCTTCAATTCCCAAACTCTTCCTTCCTTTTCCATTCCCAAACCTCTCCCCTCCCATTCCCAAACCCTTCTTCATTTCCTGACCCTTCATTTCTATTCCTGAACCCTTCCCCTCATTCCCAAACCCTTCTCTCCACTCCCAAACATTTCCACCCCCAAACCTTTCCACTCCTTGCCCCTTCCCCTCATTCCTAAACCTTCCCCTGCCATTCCCAAACCCTTCCCTTTCCATTCCCAAACCTTCCTCTCCCATTCCCAACCCTCCTCTCCCATTCCCAACCCTCCTCTCCCATTCCCAACCCTCCTCTCCCATTCCCAACCCTCCTCTCCCATTCCCAACCCTCCTCTCCCATTCCCAACCCTCTCCTGTCCCCTCAGCTCCCTGGCTCGGACTCCCAGCCTCTTCTCCTTGGAGATTTGCCCGTGGATTTAACACCCAGAGCAGCAGCTGAGCTCTGTCCAGGACTGTTCCTTGTTTTCCCTCTTTCCCTTAAACACCTGGCTGGGACCAGGATCAGCTCCTTTGGCTGCTTTTCCCTCTTGGAAGTGAGCAGAGCTTGTTCTGTGCAGCCTGGCCCGGCCAGCTGTGCTGGGAAACTGCACGTCCTGATCCTCAGGGATCCTGCCCCGGGCTCAGGGATCCTCAGCCTTCACCCCTGCATCCCTGCAACCCTGTATCCCAATATCCCGTTATTCCCTGTATTCCAACATGTCTGCATCCCCCAACCCTTCACTCCTGCATTCCTGCATCCCTTCACCCTTGCATCCCTGAAACCCTCCATCCCTGCATCTCCATATCCCTACATTTCTACATCCCCCATCCCCTCATCCCCACATTCCCTGTATCCCCCCGTCTCTCTGACCCTGTATCCCCACATTCCCTGCACCCACCCATTACCGCATCCCTGTATCCCCCATCCCCATATCCCCCCATCCCTGCATTCCCTGTATCCCCTATCCCCTCAATCCCTGTATCCCTGTATCCCCCGTTCCCTGTATCCCCCGTTCCCTGTATCCCCCGTTCCCTGTATCCCCCCCATTCCCTGTATCTCCCATTCCCTGTCTCCCCCATTCCCTGTATCCCCCCATTCCCTGTATCCCCCATTCCCTGTATCCCCCCATTCCCTGTATCCCCCATTCCCTGTATCCCCCATTCCCTGTATCCCCCATTCCCTGTATCCCCCATTCCCTGTATCCCCTCATTCCCTGTATCCCCCATTCCCTGTATCCCCCCATTCCCCCCATTCCCCCCATTCCCTGTATCCCCCATTCCCTGTATCCCTGTATCCCCCATTCCCTGTATCCCCCATTCCCTGTATCCCCCATTCCCTGTATCCCCTCATTCCCTGTATCCCCCATTCCCTGTATCCCCCCATTCCCCCCATTCCCCCCATTCCCCGTTTCCCCGTTCCCGCCTCCCCCGGCCGTCCCCGCTCGGGGCCGGTCCCGCTGCCGGCGGTGACTCAGGCCGGGCCCAGCCGGCGGCGCTGAGTAATCCTCGCTCTCCCCGCCGAGGTCACCGCGCTCCCCCCGCTGCTCACGCGGCTCCTTCCCACTCTCCCCGCGCAGCCCGGACCCTCCTCTCCCCCTCTTCCCAACGCGGCTCTTATCAATTATCCCCATTATTTTAATTACTGCCGTTAATTACCGCAGCGCCTGGCTGCCCGTGCCACCGGCTGCCATCCAAGGGAGCCTCCACAATCCTCATTCCCTGCCCCTCCCGGGACATCCCTCACTCCCTGCTGGCAGCTCAAACCCCCGGACTGCGGCATTCCCAGTGGAAAAAAACCGGGATTTATTCCCCAGAGAGCCCCGGAATCGCAGAATTCCGGGGCCGTCCCTCTGATCCCGAGCCCTTGGCACGCAGGCAGGTGACAAACAGGGACCAGGGCGATAAATCACGGCAAAATCAGCGTTTGGAGCACTCCTGCTCCCGAGGAATCAGCATTCCCAGGCTGCATTCCCAGCTTTTATTCCCGCTTTGCATCCCCAGGTTCCTACGAGGCACCTGGGCAGCCACGACGACTTCGCTGCCTTTAATCAAATCCCTTCATTAGGTTGTTTAATTAGCAAGGGAGCTCTGGGAGCGCTCCCAGAAGGAATTTGTGGCAGAGCCATTAAGGCCAAATTAATCCAACTTTAACCTTCCGGACCCCACTTAAACCTTCCCCATTTCCCTTTAAATCTTTCCCGCTGTCCCTGGGGACCCTCGGCCACCCCGAGCCAGGGGACAACTCCCTGGAAGTGCCCAAAGAGTTGAGGGCGGTCCAGATCCCAAAATCCCCTCCCTGGTTCTCCCATTCCAGGGAATTCCTGCAAGGATTGGGAAGTGCTGAGCCCCGACGGATTTGTGGGGGCACAGCAAAAGGATCAGGGGAGGATGGGAAAGGCTCCTCACCCCAAAAACCCCAAATTGATTTGGGTTTGCTCAGCAGGGGAGCAGGTTCCAGCTTCCAGACTCCACCAGGAGCTGCAGCTGGTTCATTCCATGGGTTTTATATATGGATATATGATTTTATCCATTATATCCACGATTTTTTCCCACCTCTTTGCACCCCAGGACGGCGACAACAACCCACGAGCGGGGGCTGTGACCCACCCTCCACCCCTGAGGCGCCTCCGTGGCCCCGGGGCTGGGCTGGGAGCCCTGGGACAGGGCCCAGGGAAGGTTTTTATCCAGGGAATTGCAATCCCAGCTGGCACCCTCGGGACAGCGAGGCTGCAGCCAGAGCCCGGGGTCAGCTCGAGGGGCTCCTGCCAGCGCCGGGTTTGGGCCGAGCTCAGCCCTCACCGAGCCACAGGAGCTGCCAAAACCCTTGGAAAAACTTGGATTAGAGCTGACAGAGCCCCTTTCCCCAAAAAAGGGGATTTCTCGCAGCTCTGTTGCTGTTCCAGGGTCCCTTCCAGATGGATTTGCTTCTCGTTTTCCCAACTTCTGGGCCTTTGTGCTTCCTGTGGATTTTTCTAACCCCTCTGTCCTCTCTGGAATTTGCAAACCCTCCCAGCCCGGCATCCTTGGAGGGTTTTGTGTTATTTCCTCCCTCGTTCCCCAAGCCCAGTAAACAGCTGGTCCTGCAGGCCACCTCCAGACCTGCCCTTTCCCTCTTCCCAGGATTTCAGAGCCCTGAAAAGCCTCGGATGGAGACGCAGAGATTTCCTGCATGGCTAAAAACCCTTCAGGCAAGACTCAAACCTCACCTGGAGCCACTCCCTGCAATCCCAGGTGTCCCCAAATCCCAGGAAAGCTCCAGCCCGGGGTGAGGACCTTCCCTGGGCCGTCACCACTTCCCCCAGGCTTGGAATTTGGCTGGAATTTCTGGCTGAAGGTGCAGATTTCCATCCCAAAGGAGTTGGAGCAGCTCAGGGCCTTTGGTCACTCCCTGGTCAGCGCCATCGCCTTCCTTCAGGTGCTGCTGCTCATCCCACACCCGGGAATTCCAGGCTCAGGGGGTTGAGGTGCCTTTCCTTGGATGTCCCCAACCTCAGCCACGTCCCCTTTCCCAGCCCCCTGCATCCCTGAGCCTCATCCCTTGGGAATTCCCTCCAGTGGCCCTCAGGCTCCAAGGGAACCTTGGCAAGGCATCAAAGCCACCTGCACCTTCCTCATCCCATGTTTTCCTTTTCTTTTTCCCTTCCCAAAGGACAATCCCTCAGTGTCCCTCACCTCACCCTGTCCCCAGGAGCCAGGATCAGGCAGGAATGTTCTGGATGCTCCTTCCCTGTCCTGCTGTGTTCCCTGGGGGCTGCAGCCTCAGAGCCCTGCCAGCCTTTCCATCCCAATATTTCATCCCAAATCCGTCACTCCAGGCTGGAAAAGGAGCATCTCCCTGCCTGAGGAGCCCGGCTCATCCTTCAAGGCTGCTCAATCCTATCAAATCACCATCACAGCCTTCCCGGGAGCTGCTGTGCTCCCTCCATGCCCATCCCGTGTTTTCCAGAGGCTGGAGCAGAGCCAGAGCAAAACCCGGGAGCCCCAGAGCCCCCCACTGCAGCGGCACCATCCCAAACCTGCTCCAGTGTGGAAATGTCAAATTGCAGCTGGGCCAAAACAGGAATTGACCCCAAAACAGGGACAGCCCACAGCCCTGGGGGCTCTGCTGGAGCTGCAGCCCTGGAGGGGACAGCCCCGGCCGTGTCACCTGCGGCGTTTGGGGACAGGGAAGGAGGGTGGGATGGGGACAGAGGAGCACAAAACATTTCCTGCTCACCCAGGGACCCCTGGCAGGGACCCTCCCGAGGGTGGCACAGCCCTGGTGCCAGCAGGGCCATCGGGAGGGGGAGCTGAGCACCCACCCAGCCCTGGGGCCAGGCTGCAGTCAACCCGCCCCGGTCTGGCCCGGGATAAACACCGGTTCTGGCCCGGGATAAACAAACACCCGGTTCTGGGGATAAATACCCGGTTCTGGCCCGGGATAAACAAACACCCGGTTCTGGGGATGAACACCCGGTTCTGGGTATAAATACCCAGTTCTAGGGATGACCACCTGATTTTCAGGATGCACACCCGGTTCTGGGGATGAACATCCAGTTCTGGGTATAAATACCCAGTTCTGGAGATAAATACCCAGGTCTGGGGATTAATACCCTGTTCTGTAGATAAATACCCGGTTCTGGGGATGAACACCCGGTTCCCGGGAGAACAGCGGGGCCCGGCTCCCGTCCAGGCTGTCCCGGAGCGGCCGCTGCCCCGACACCTCCTCCCTCCCTCCCTCCCTCCCTCCCTCCCTCCTTCCGTCCCTCTCTGCCTCCTCCCTGCCCCCGTGACGGCTCCACCGAAAGGAATCTGGAAAGCTCCCGGGAGCCGCGGCTCCGCTGTTCCCAAATGTCAGGTGGAGGTGGAGGCGCAGGAAGTGTTTTCATCCCCGAGGCATCCGCGCCCGCCGCTTCCAGAGGCTCCGGGAGCTGCTCCCGCGGCCTCCCAGGATCAATCCCGCCTGCCTAGGGGTGCTCCAGGCCCTTTCCCGCAGCCCCTGGAGGGCTGGAAGGGATGGAGGAGCTGGAAAAGCGTGGCTGGTTCCCTTTCCTTGAAAAAACCACCCAAGCCTGCCCGGAGCAGGGAAAGCCTGGGAGGGAAGGGGAGGCACCAGCAGCCTGGACGGATGGAAATCTGCATCCATCTCCCTCTGGAAAAGAGATCCAGCATCCCCCAGAGGGGCTGTGGGGCTGGGAGAGGGAAGGAGAGGGAAAGGACAGGAGAGGGGAGAAGGCAGCAGGTGCCCCCTGGTTGTTTTTCAGCACCAGGAATCCATCCCGCTGGAGGAGCCGTGTTTTTCTGGGAGGAAACGAGACGGCGCTGCTTTAATAGGAAATCAAAACACGTGGAATGGAGCGGGAGCGGGACACGGGCCTGGAAAAACGCGGAGCAGTCCAGCTGTGTCTCGCCAGAGCCCGGCACCGCCAGGAGCCCGGCGGCTGCACAGCCACGGTGCCCTCGGCCGTGCCCACATCCCAACTTTGGGAATGTCCCAAAGATCTCCTCAGGGATTCACCTCCCGCCCTGCCCCTGTGCTCCCCTCCGGCCCTGTGGGGTGGCAGGGGGGGCTGGGGGGAGAGGAAGGGAGGGATGGATGGATGGAGGGATGGACGGATGGATGGATGGAGGGAGGGATGGATGGATGGATGGAGGGATGGATGGATGGATGGATGGATGGATGGATGGATGGATGGATGGATGGATGGATGGATGGATGGATGGATGGATGGATGGATGGATGGATGGATGGATGGATGGATGGAGGGAGGGAGGGATGGATGGATGGATGGATGGATGGATGGATGGATGGAGGGAGGGAGGGAGGGAGGGAGGGATGGGTGGATGGATGGATGGAGGGATGGATGGAGGGATGGGTGGATGGATGGATGGATGGATGGATGGATGGATGGATGGATGGATGGATGGATGGATGGAGGGAGGGAGGGATGGATGGAGGGAGGGATGGATGGATGGATGGATGGATGGATGGATGGAGGGAGGGAGGGAGGGATGGATGGATGGATGGATGGACGGATGGATGGATGGATGGATGGATGGATGGATGGATGGATGGATGGATGGATGGAGGGAGGGATGGATGGATGGAGGGAGGGAGGGAGGGATGGATGGATGGATGGATGGATGGATGGAGGGATGGAGGGATGGATGGATGGAGGGATGGATGGATGGAGGGAGGGATGGATGGATGGATGGATGGAGGGATGGATGGATGGAGGGAGGGATGGATGGATGGATGGATGGAGGGATGGATGGATGGAGGGAGGGATGGATGGATGGATGGATGGATGAGTGACCGCATCAGCAGATCCAGCTCCAAGAAATCCAGCTCCAACCACTGCTGCTCCCCCTCCAGGTTCCCTGACATTTCCAACAAGGAACAATTCCACGCCAGCCTGGAGCCCTGGCTCTTGCAAACACCCCCAGGGTTCCGTGGTTTCCTGCAGGGTTGGGAATGAACATGGATACAGCCCAGCAGGGAAAGCTGGACGTGTCCGAGCCCTCCTGGGGCAGGAATCAAACCCCCCCTGGAGCTGTGCAAGCCGAATCTGGAGCAAGAGATGCACTCATGGGAGGTTCCCATGATCCAGCCCTGTCCTGGCTGTCCCTGGGAGCTGCACCCCAGGCTCCACCCAGGAGGGGCTGGGAGCTGCAATCTCGGCCTGGAATTCCCTAAAATCCTGGGCTGTGCCGTGCCTTTGTTATCCCTGTGCCTGTTCCTGCATTCCTGCATCCACCCGGGAGCTCCAGCAGCTCTGAGAGTGGAGAAAAGCCTTTGAAAGTTCTCCTCAGAGGCGACCTGCTGGGATTTCTGGAGCTGCGGAGCTTCCAGACAACCTCGCTCGGAAATGTTTAATTGGGAGGGTTGGGAAGCAGCGGGGAGGAAGCCCAGGGAAGGGGGGAAAGGCTGGATAGGAGCTGGAAGCGCCGGGATTTGGCCTTTTGGGTTGTCCCAGTGATGCTCCAGCGCCGTGAATCCCCCGGGATCATGTTCGGGAGAAAGCTGGGAGAAGGAGGGCGGGAAGAGAAACCTGGAAGGAGAATTCCAAACAATCCCCGCTGCCGTTTTCCCAACAAAAAGCCCCTTCAGGCTCGGCCAAGGGCAACATTTGAGCCTCTGGAGCTGCAGGAAACGCGGAGATTTTCCAGCACATTCCCTGCCCCGCTCGAGGAGGGGGAGAGGCAGCGACCAGGGAGGCTCCAGGGATCGGGAAAAGCTTTCCCTGGATCAGCGGGATCAGCCCCAAAAGCCACCCCACCCCTTCCCACTGATCTCGGAGGGGTTTTCCAAGTGAAATCATCCTGGGATTCTTTCTCCTGGCTGTGGGATGACCCTAAAATCCCACGGGACAACCCCAAAATCCCACGGGACAACCCCAAAATCCCACGGGATATCCCTGCTGGAAGAGGGGGGACACGGCCGGGGGTCCCCACCCTGATGTCCAGTACCAGGAGAGTGTGGAAGCACTTCCCAAATCCTGCAGGGCCCCGGCAGAGCTGGAATTGGGGTCCCCAGGGGGTCCCCTGGCACCCATGGGTGCTGAGCCCGGAGTGGGGGGACAGGGGGCCACCCATGCACCGGCCACGTCACTGCACAGCTGCTTCCGGGCCGAGGGGGGTGTAATTAGTACCAGACCTCGTTAGGCTGCTCGCTAATTAACCCCGCGCCTCTGCGGCTTTCCCTGCCAGCACGGCAGGGATTTCCTTCTGGATTTGGGGGGCAGAGCCGAGGAAAAATCTGGAAACCCCCTCAGGGAGTGCGAGGAGCCTGCTCGGGATCATCCCCGGCACCACCCAGGGGTGAAACTTTTAAAGAATCCAAAACCGAGGAAAAACTCTTCCCACCCCTCCCGAGTGTCGGGGGGAGGAGGATCCAAAATCCTGGCAGGATTTTGGGAGGTGATTCCCAATCCAGCACCTGGGGGTCGGTGTTTGTTCCTGGCTCTCTGCTAATCCTGGATGGAGACATTTGCCCAGGATCTCCCGCTATTGAGCAGCCCCGGCTGGAAAGGTCGGGAAAAGCAAAAAGCCGCTGTTATTTCCCAGAGGAAAAACTCGGGGAGAGGATCCTGCGGGGGTTTCCTCCGGCAGCTCCGCAGCAAAGGGGAATTTTCCCCTTTTAAAACACCCGGAGGGAAAAACAAAATATCGCCAGAGGGAATGATCGGGATGCGCTGCTGGAATTTCCCGGAGTTATCAGCGGGGCTGGGATGATCCTGAAGCCGCTGGCATCATCCTGGTCCATCCTGATCCATCCTGATCCATCTCCATCCATCCCATTCCATCCTGATCCATCCTGATCCATCTCCATCCATCCCATTCCATCCCCATCCATCCCCATCCATCCCCATCCATCCCCATCCATCCCCAGCCCCGCGCAGCCCCCGGGGGTTTAATTAATCCACGAGAGGATTAATTAAACCCCGCAGCCGGCGCTCGGCGCGGGGCTGGGGGTGAGGGTGAATTATTTATTTTATTCAAACGCGGCTGATTTATTGATGGGGAGGTCGGGCTCGCTGGAAGCGGGGAATGGTCGGGAAGGGGCGTTGGGATCGGGAGGATTCGCTGCCGGAGCGGGACAGGGGCAGCTCCTCGCAGCCCGGATCATCGCAGAGCCGCTGGAAAAGTGGGAATATCGGAGCGTGGGGAGGGAGAGGGAGGGAAGGAGGAGAGGGAGGAGCGGCCGCCGCTGCCTCCTCCCGGCAGGAGAACCTGGGGAGCCGAGCAGACCCAGAGCTTCCACATCAGCAGGGCAGCGATCCCTCCCTGCCTGTAGGGAGCGGCGGGAGCTCCCGAATTCCACCGGGAATCAGGGAAATCCCGGGAGCAGGAGCGGTTTTTCCCCGAGGTTATTCCTGGGGGCACCGCTGAGCCCCGCGTTTGGGTTGGGCCCGGTTTGGGCACCCCTTTCCCTTTCCTTGGCTTTCCAGAGGGAGAAAAGCAGCCTGGGGTGGCCTTTCCTGGGAATTTTAGGAACGTTTCCAACCTTTCCACACCCCGGGGCTGCGCAGTGGCCCTGGCACGGGGCTGTGACAGCGGAGGGACAGCAAAGGGAGGGCACAGAGCATTCCAAATCCAGGTTCAGACCTTCCCTCATTCCCAGGAGAGCAAAGGGAGGGCACAGAGCATTCCAAATCCAGGTTCAGCCCTTCCCTCATTCCCAGCACAGCAAAGGGAGGGCTCAGAGCATCCCAAATCCAGGTTCAGCCCTTCCCTCATTCCCAGCACAGCAAAGGGAGGGCTCAGAGCATCCCAAATCCAGGTTCAGACCTTCCTCATTAAAGGAAGAGCAAAGGGAGGGCTCAGAGCATCCCAAATCCAGGTTCAGCCCTTCCCTCACTCCCAGCACGGCAAAGGGAGCTCTCAGAGCATCCCAAATCCAGGTTCAGCCCTTCCCTCATTCCCAGCACAGCAAAGGGAGGGCAGACGTGACCCGGCCCTGGGGACAGCTTGGGCTGGGCTGGGGCGGGCAGGGACAATTCGGGATTTTCTGTCCCTCCCTCAGCATGGGCAGCTCGCCCCATGCCAGGGAAGCCGTGCAGCAGCTCCCATGGAAATCCGGTGATTCCAGGAGCTCCGGGAGCGTCCAGGATGCGGCAGGAGCAGCCCCAGTCAGAGTTTGGCCCGGCCGCTGCTCCATCGCCTCCTCCCCTCCTGCTCCATCTCCCCAAGAGCTCCCAGCTCCTCGATTCCCTCTTTGTGACCCTGCAGGGATGCGCCCGTGGAGCCCCGGACACCCCAGAGCTCTGCCCGCCCCCTCCCAGCCCCCCAAAATCCCCTCCTGGCTCTGGAGATGCTGGAGCAGCTCAGCCGGCAGCGGGGGTTGTTTTTTCCCCCCCCCCCGCCAGCAGCCGGGAGATTTCCAGGCATCCGCACGAGGATTGTCGGGAAGGAGCGGCTTTGATCATCGCTAATTATCGCTCACGGGCTGGCAGCCCCCGCCCCAGCGCTGCGGCTGCCCCCGCTCCAGCCTCTCCCAGCTCCGCGGGGCCCAGGAATGATCCCACATATCCCAGAGCCCGCCCCCGGCCCGGCTGCTCCATCCTCTCCCAGCTCTGCAGGGTCCCGGGAATGATCCCACAAATCCCAATCCCCATCCCTGGCCTGGCTGCTCCAGCTTCTCCCAGCTCCATGGGGCTCAGGGAATGAGGGAATGACCCCACAAATCCCAGCTCCCACTCCCAGTGGGACTTCTCCAGCCTCTCCCAGCTCCACACGGTCCAGGGAATGGTCCCTCAAATCCCAATATCCATCCCCAGCCTGGCTGAGGCTGCCATGGGCCCTGCTCCAGCCTTCCCCAGCTCCATGGGGCTTAGGGAATAATCCCAAAAATCCCAATCCCCATCCCTTCCCCAGCTGCTCCAGCCTTTTCCAGCTCCGTGGGGCTCAGGGAATGAGGGAATGATCCCACACACCCCACCTCCCACTCCCAGCCTGGCTGCAGCTGCCCATGGACCCCCAGAAGTTCATCCCAGCTCCACAGGGTCCAGGGAATGATCCCACAAATCCCAATCCCCATCTCTGGCCTGGCTGCTCCCAGCTCTGTGGGGCTCAGGGAATGAGGCAATGATCCCAAAAATCCCAATACCCATCCCTGGCCTGGCTGCTCCAGCCTCTCCCAGCTCCATGGGGCTCAGGGAATGAGGGAATGATCCCACACATCCCAATCCCCATCCCTGGCCTGGCTGCTCCAGCCTCTCCCAGCTCTGCAGGGTCCCAGGAATGATCCCACCCATCCCAGCTCCCACCCCCCAAGGAGGGAAAGGGAGCAGAGCTGCACCCCAGAGCGCGGGTGTGGCACAGAGGGACCCCCAAACCCCAGGGGACACTCCCACCCTGTGCCCCCCCCCCTCCCAGATGCTTTTTGTGTCCCCAAAATCGCAGCCAGGACCCCCCAGTCCCCCCCAAATACTCAGCTCAGCTGCACAGCAGCAGCAGCAGCGCCGCCCACGCCCCGCTCCTTCCTCCTGTTTATCTCCGAGGAATTTTATTTTTTTATTAAATTTTAAAATTTTTTTTTCCTCTTAAAAAAATCCCCCAAGTGCTCTGCCTTTCTCCCCGAGGGGTTTCACAGCTCAGGAGGGGCCGAGCAGGGCAGGGAGGGCAGAGGTGGCTGCGCTGCCCTGGCAGGGCTCGCAGGGATCGGGAATTTTTGGGATGCCAGGTGGCAGGAGCAGGCAGGAGCGCTGATGGCTTTCCCAGGCAGCCGATGTTTCTCTTTTCCCTTTGTTGGTTTTTTTTTGTGGGTTTTTTTTAGTTCATTTTTTAGATGCTTTGCAGAGACAAACAGCTCGTCTGGGAGGGCAGCCCCGGGCCGTGACCTTCCCGGAGCCGGGGGGATACTGGGGGATCCAAGAGGGGACGTTAATCATTAATTAACCTCTAGATGGAATTAATTTACCCTGCACGGATTTATGTTTGTCCTATATGGATTTACATCTGTCCTATAGGGATTGTATTTGTCTTACATGGATTTATTTTTCCTAGCTGGATTTGTATTTCTCCTGTAGGGATTTTATTTGTCCTATAGGGAATTATATTTATCCTATAGGAATTTTATTGTTCTATATGGATTTACATTTGTCCTATAGGGATTTTATTTGTCTTACATGCATTTATTTTTCCTGTCTGGATTTACTTGTCCTATAGGGATTTATATTTGTCCTATAGGAATTTTATTTGTTTTATATGGATTTACATTTTTCCTGTAGGGAATTATGTTTGTCTTACATGGATTTATTTTTCCTAGCTGGATTTATTTGTCCTAGAGGGATTTTATTTGTCCTAGGGGTATTTATTTCTCTAATAGGGATTTTATTGTTCCTGTAGGGATTTATGTTTGTCCTATATGGATTTATGTCTGTTCTATAGGGATTGTATTTGTCCTATAAGAATTTTTATGTCCTATAGGGATTTATTTCTCCTATAGGGATTTCTCTTTGTCCTATAGGGATTTTATTTCTCCTATAGGGATTTCTCTTTGTCCTATAGGAATTTTATTTCTTCTATATGGGTTTAATTTGCCCTGTATGGATTTACATTTTTCCTATAGGGATTTATTTCTCCTTTAGGGATTTTATTTCTCCTATAGGGATTCATTTGTCCTGCAGGGATTTAAGTGGAATCACTGCAGGAACAAGGAAATGTCTTGGACCTTGGAAAACAGGGATTTGGGATCTGAGGATGGGAATGCTGCAGGGCTTGGAAAACAGGGATTGGGAATCTGAGCATGGAAACACTGCAGGGCTTGGAAAACAGGGATTAGGGATCTGAGGATGCTGCAGGGCTTGGAAAACAGGGATTGGGGATCTGAGGATGCTGCAGGGCTTGGAAAACAGGGATTGGGGAAACGGCGCCGTTTTCCTGCTGCTCCTTGCACAGCCTCAGGCAGCACCTGGAGGCTTTTGGAGCCTCAATGTCCCGGAGGGGAGAGGGAGCTGGGACCTGAAATCATGGAGCAATTCCCCCTGGAAAACGTCCTGGAGCTTCCTGTGCCCTTCTGGAGTCCAGCGAGGGACAGGGAGGTGATGGCATGTCCCATCCAGGGATGGAGCTCAGGGATCAGGGATTGATCAGCATCCCAGGGCTGGGATGGGATCAGCATCCCAATCCTGCTGGGATCGATCAGCATCCCAATCCTGCTGGGATGGGATCCCATCCCAATCCTGCTGGGATCGATCAGCATCCCAATCCTGCTGGGATGGGATCCCATCCCAATCCTGCTGGGATGAGATCAGCATCCCAATCCTGCTGGGATGAGATCAGCATCCCAATCCTGCTGGGATGGGATGGGATCAGCATCCCAATCCTGCTGGGATGGGATCCCATCCCAATCCTGCTGGGATTGGCCCTGGCACCCCCTGGCACCCCTGGAGAGCCCCCACAGCCCTGGACACATCCCAGCCCCGGGGTGGCACCGGGAGGGGAGCTGTGACCCCGGCTGTGCCTCAGTGGCCTCTCAGCTCCCTCCCGGCCTCCCGGCGGGATTTGTCCCGGGATAATCCCGGGCAGGCTCCTGTGGAAGCCCAGCACTCCCAGATGTGTTTGGCTGCGTATCCATGGAGGTGTCAGAGCCGTCCAGGGACAGGAGGGAACGTCGGGATGAGGAAACGCTTCAGAGTTTCCAGCCCTGCTCCAAATGAATCCCTTAACCTTTTCCAAGCCCTTTTTTTTCCAGTGGCTGCGAGGAGCTCTGACCCTCCTTGTGCCGAGCCAGCCTGGAGATGGGGATTTAGGGAATTCAGGGGATTTAGGGGAATCCAGAGCCTTGGATTTGCAGGGAAGGGGAGGGAGCCCACACACTGAGGGCAGAGGGGATCCAGAGGAATTTCTGTGGGGCTGGAAGTTTGGGGTGGGCTGTAGGGATTTCATGGAGATGGGAGTTTGGGGTGGGCTCCAAGGACATTCCATGGGGCTGGAAGTTTGGGGTGGGCTCCAAGGACATTCCATGGGGCTGGGAATCTGGGATGGGCTCCAAGGATATTCCATGGGGCTGAGAGTTTGGGATGGGCTCCAAGGATATTCCACGGGGCTGGAAGTTTGGGGTGGGCTCCAAGGACATTCCATGGGGCTGGGAATCTGGGATGGGCTGCAAGGATATTCCATGGGGCTGAGAGTTTGGGATGGACTCCAAGGATATTCTGTGGGGCTGGAAGTTTGGGATGGGCTGTAAGGATATCCCACAGGGCTGGAAGTTTGGGGTGGGTTGTAGAGATTCCATGGGGCTGGGAGTTTGGGGTGGGCTGTAAGGATATCCCACAGGGCTGGGAATCTGGGATGGGCTGCAGGGACATTCTGTGGGGCTGGGAACTGTCAGGACCGAACCCACTCCACACCAACCCACAGACCCAGCGACTCCAGGCAGCAATCAGGTGAGATTCCAAGCCTGGAATTACGGCAGGATGGGGAAAATGCCATCCCACCCTTTCCCACCCTTTCCCACCCTTTCCCACCCTTTCCCACCCTTTCCCACCCTTTCCCACCCTTTCCCACCCTTTCCCACCATTTCCCACCATTTCCCACCATTTCCCACCCTCTCCCACCCTCTCCCAGCGTTTCCCATCACCCAGCCATGGACTGGAAGGGACAATTTGGGATTTGCTGTCCCTCCCTCGGCACGGGCAGCAGCTCCCATGGAAATTCGGTGATTCCAGGAGCTCTGGGAGCACCCGGCGCTGCCGGATGGGGCCGGAGCAGCCCCGGTCAGAGTTTCCAGCGGCGCTCGCCCGGCTGTTGCTCCGTCTCCGGGTGACCGAGTCCCTCCAGATTCCCTCAAATCTCGATCCAAGAATGTTGTTTGGGCTGAAGAATGCGTGGCTGGGAAGGGAAGAAGGGAAAAGGGAGGCTCGGGGTCGAGGCAGGGCTGGCTGAGGTCGCTGGCCAGATGTGGGGCCTGCTCCCTCCACCCCAAAGGGATCCCGGGATCCCTGAATCCCTCGGGATTCCCTGAATCCCTCGGGATTCCCCTTTCCCTGCCTGCTCCTGGGGGGAGCTCGTCCTCGGCAGAGCCCAAGGCGGGCAGGAATCCATAGGGATCTTCCCCAGGCACTGGGAATTCCAGGGGGCCCTGCGGAGAGCAGAGATCTCTGTCCAGGGAATGCCTGGAGGAAGAGGAGGAAGAGGAGGGAAAGGAGGAAGAGGAGGAAGAGGAGGAAAAGGAGGAAAAGGAGGAAGAGGAGGAAGAGGAGGAAAAGGAGGAAGAGGGGGAAGAGGAGGAAGAGGAGGAAAAGGAGGAAGAGGAGGAAGAGGAAGAGAAGGAAGAGGAGGAAGAGGAGGAAAAGGAGGAAGAGGAGGAAGAGGAGGGAAAGGAGGAAAAGGAGGAAAAGGAGGAGAGGAGGAAAAGGAGGAAAAGGGGGAAGAGGAGGAAGATGAGGAAGAGGAAGAAGAGCAGGAAGAGGCAGAAGAGGAGGGAAAGGAGGAAGAGGAGGAAAAGGAGGAAAAGGAGGAAAAGGAGGAAAAGGCGGAAAAGGAGGAAAAGGAGGAAGAGGAGGGTTCCCTGCATGGATGAATCAATCCAGAGGTTGCTGGAGATGAGGAAGAAGAGGAAGAAGAGGAAGAAGAGGAAGAAGAGGAAGAAGATAAAGAAAAGGAAGAAGAGGAAGAAGAGGAGGAAGAGGAGGAAGAGGAAGAGAAGGAAGAGAAGGAAGAGGAGAAAGAGGAGGAAAATGAGGGTTCCCTGCATGGATGGAGCAATGAGAGAGGAAGAGGAGGATTCCCTAGGATGGAGCAATCCAGAGGTATCTGGAGAAGAGGAAGAAGGGAAAGAGGAGGAAAATGAGGATTCCCTGCATGGATGGAGCCCCAGAAATCCCCCTGCATTTCACAAAGCCTGGAAAGGGCCAGGACCAGCAGGAACAGGAACTCCAGGGTGCAAACACGCAGGAAAACCACACAAACCTGGGATCACCAGCTCCAGGCACTGGGAATTCCCTTTGGAGCACAGAGGGACCTGGGGTCGTGGTTTCGCTGCTCCCTCCCCACTCAGGAGATGCCAAAACCTTCCCCAAACCCGCCCGAGCAGGGCTGGAGGTGCCAAGGGGTTCCTTGGATCCTCTTTGGGAATTCTGACTCTGGAATCTCGTCAAAGAGGAGCTGGGACCTTCAAACTCTCAGGGATTTGCCTTTAGGGACGAGGTCCAGGGGGGATCCACATGTTCAACCCCTGGAATTGGAGACTTTCTCCTGGGATGGGGACAGCAGGGAAAACCAGCAGGAGGGAAAGGCCACAGCAACAAGGCTGAAACTCCTGGGAAGCGTGGAAGGAGCAGGAATTTCCATGAGTAAAAATCCCAGGAAGCTGCTGACGGAACCGAGCCTGGCAGGAAGCTCCGGGCGGGTTTAAATCCTAAATTTCAGCCTCGGCAGGAGCAGCAGGGAATTGTTCTCGTTGCTTTGTTTTGTTGGGAAACAAAAGCTTTGCCGCTTTGTTTTGTTGGGAAGCGTCCAGTCCCCTCATCCCGCTAAATCTGTGTCCGTCCGCGGGGAAGCTCCCGGCTCCCGGAGGATTAAAGGCAAAGCCGGGCCAGATTCGGTGCTTCCAGATCCGAAGGGTTTGATCAAAACAGCTGGAAAAAATCCATCCCAAACAATCCCTGCTCAGAAAACCAAAGCAAACCAGGCGGGGATGAGACGCAGAGCGGGATCCTGGAATGGCCGCGATAAAGGACCCTGGGATTCCAGGAATCCGGGGCTGCACATTCCCAGCTCCTGTCACCATCTCTGAGCAGTCAGCAGCAGGGAATTGGCGTTTTTGGGGAGGAAAGATGTGGAAAAACTTCATGGAAGTGATTTGGGATGAAAGGAACGGGAGCGATGAGGTCCTATCAGTGCCCTCCTGGTGCCAAGGGAGCCCTGCCAGGACCTTTGGGACACGGGGGATAACGGGAGTGAGGGGTTCCAGGCTTGGATGGAGAGGAAAACAGGGAAAAGCCTCGTGGGGTTCTTCAGATGGAAAATTCTCACTTTGCTGGGATAATCCGGGTCTGGTTGGGATGAGGGTGGACAGGAAGTCCTGGATTCTGTGGGGAACACTCGGGCTGAGCTCCAGCGGGCTGGAATTCCCTGGGTTGGGCTGGAAAAGGGGATGTGACCCTAGGGGGCTCCTCAGCATTCCCAGGACACCACCGGCAGCCCCAGCAGAGGGTTCCTCCTCCAAAGGGAGCTTATCCCAAATCCTTGAAAATTCCAGAAGCTGGGGAGGCTGGAATTCCTTATCCAACCTGATCTGATTTTCCAGAAAAACCTCCAGGCCCTGAAATCCTCGGAGCTGCTGGCCGGAGATGCTCCAAAACAGCAGCAGATGGTCCTGGCTGCTGCCCTCGCACCGATTTCCCGGGAATTCACTCCCTGGAGTGGGATCCGACCCCTCCATCCTCTCCATCACCCCGGAGCCTCCAGGCCATCCCTTCTCCAGCTGCCACCACAACGCTCAGAGGGGATAAAAATCCCTTCCCTGGGGTTTTCCTCCCTTTCCCGGTCTTTTTTTTTTTTTTCTTTTTTTCTTTTTCTTTTTTTTTCCCCACTTTCCGCACACCCTCCCTCCCTGCAGACGGGCTGTGCTTTCCAGGCACATTTCCCTTCCCAAATATTCGGGATTTCTGGCCCAGTCCCCGGTGTACAGCGTGTCCCTCCAAGCCCGAGCTCCCCTCACATCCCTGCTCCTCCTCCTCCTCCCGGCGGGAGCGCTCAGGATCCCCGCAGGGCTCCCCCTGGGAGGATGTTTTGGCTGGGAATTTTCTATGGAAAACAAGGAGACACCGAGCCCGGAGGGGGAGCTGGCACCTGCTGAGCTCCGCTAAATAATTCCAGGCTCCTGGGAGGATCCGGGAGCGCGCCTGGAGCCGGGCAGGGACGCTCAGGGCTCCTCCTTTGCTCTCCTTGCGGGAGGAAATGCTTGGAGAGGCCGGGAAGAGCCGGCTCCAAAGTGCTCAGGGAGCCAGGACGGGGATGAGGGGACAGCTCAGGGGGGCTGTGACAGATTTGCGGGAGCCCCCAGGGGCACCGGGATGAGCTCCAAAACCTCTTCCCAACGATGGGTCACCCTCAGGACAAATTCCCTGTCCTTATCCCCCCATTCCTACCTGGCTGAGCCTCGGGGGGGGGGGGGGGTGGATGAGACCCCCAATCCCAGGGGATGGATGAGACCCCCCCAATCCCAGGGGATGGATGAGATCCCCCCAATCCCAGGGGATGGATGAGATCCCGAATCCCAGGGGATGGATGAGATCCCCCCCCATCCCAGGGGATGGATGAGATCCCGAATCCCAGGGGATGGATGAAGCCCCCAATCCAAGGGGATTCATGGGAGCCCGCAGCCCCAGGGGATGGATGAGACCCCCCCAATCCTGAGGGATGCATGGGACCCCAAATCCCAGGGGATGGATGAGATCCCAAATCCATGAGGGATGGATGAGACCCCCCAATCCCAGGGGATTCATGGGACCCCCAGAATCCTGGGGCAGTGGATGAGCTCCCCAACCCTGGGGAATGCATGGGACCCCCAATCCCAGGGGATGGATGAGATCCCAAATCTGGGAGGGATGGATAAGACCCCCCCCCAATCCCAGGGGATTCATGGGACCCCCAATCCCAGGAGATGGATGAGATCCCAAATCCCAGGGGATTCATGGGACCCCCAATCCCAGGGGATTCATGGGACCCCCAGTCCCGTGTGGATTTTCCCAGCCTGCAGAAATGCCAGCTTGGCATCCCTGTTTTGCCAAATCCGAAGACAAATTCCCGCTGTCACAGTGGCCCCTTTGCTGGGGAATTTATTTACTTTGGATGCTGCCTCCTTATCGTCCATGGAAATGTTTATCCCAAATATTTAACGGCAGCACTGCACAAACTGAGGCTTCCTGGGGAGTAGTCAGAGCAGGGCCGACGGTGAAAAATTAAAGATAACTCCTTGGTTTTTCCCCCCAAAATTCCCATCCTCAGCACCTCCCAAACCCCGATATTCCCTAATCGGGCCAGAGGCCTCCTCACAGCTCCCTGATGAGAAACGCAGGAGAGCCCTGACAAACAACATCCCAACCCCGCTAAATCGTTGAGCAGAGGGAGCCTGCGAGGTGCCAACACTCCTGAGAGAAAAGACGGGAGAGAGAGAGAGAGAGAGGGGGAGAGGGAGGAAAGAAATCGCAGGTTATTTATAACGCCAGGCAGCACCAGGGGCTCTCCAGTCTCTCCTGCAAGGCTGCGGCTGGCGGAGGTCACTCCCCGCCATCCCCGCCGAGCCCGGGCCGTGCCAGCTCCGGGATCTGGGGCGGGCACGGCGCTGCTGCGGCTCGGGAGCCTCCCTCCCTCCCATGCTGCCGGTGCCACGGCACAGCCCGCAGCAGCCTTTGCACAGGAGGAGAGCACCTCGGTGAGTCCAGCTCGGCGTTTTTTAGGGAGCTGGGGGTTTTTAAAAATTATTTATTTGGGTTTTGTGGGGTTTTTTTTTTTAAAGCCTGGTCTCCATCCCTGCGCCCCGACGCGGCGGCTGCCGCGGGAAGCGCACGGCAGCGCCAGGGGTGGCACAGCTGGAGGAGAGACGGAGCTGCCGCGGAGGCGCTTCCCCTCCTGCCCGCTTCTCCTCCCGGTGCCCATTTCCCTTCCCACCCACTTCTCCCGGTGCCCGTCTCCCTTCCCACCCACTTCTCCTGGTGCCCACCTCTCCTGCTGCCCGATTCTCCTGCTGCTGCTCTCTTCTGCCCACTTCTGATGCCATCTCCCTCGCCAACCACTTCTCCTGCCGCCCCTCTCTCCTCCTGCCCATTTTCCTGGTGTCCCCTCTCCCCTCCTGCCCATTTTCCTGATGTCCCCTCTCCCCTCCTGCCCATTTTCCTGATGTCCCTCTCTCCTTCCCATTTTCCTGGTGTCCCTCTCCCCTCTTGCCCGTTTTCCTGACTTTCTTCTCCATCCTCTTTTCCTGCTGCTCCTCTCCCACCTCACCCATCTCCCCATCCCATCTCCCCTCCTGCCCCTCCGCCACTTCCGTGCCCACTTCTCTGGGATCTGACATCCGTTCAGGCTGGGCAGAATCCCATCCCATCCCATCCCATCCCATCCCATCCCATCCATCCCATCCCATCCCATCCCATCCCATCCCATCCCATCCCATCCCATCCCATCCCATCCCATCCCATCCCATCCCATCCCATCCCATCCCATCCCATCCCATCCCATCCCATCCCATCCCATCCCATCCCATCCCATCCCATCCCATCCCATCCCATCCCATCCCATCCCATCCCATCCCATCCCATCCCATCCCATCCCATCCCATCCCATCCCATCCCATCCCATCCCATCCCATCCCATCCCATCCCATCCCATCCCATCCCATCCCTTGGGAAACGGGCACTGGTTCCATGGGGTGGCCACAATTCTCACCCCAAATCCTTGGAAGGAGGAGCTGACCCCATTTTGCAGCCCCTGGCACAGGACAGGGACACCAGGAGGGGACAGGGACACCAGGAGGGGACAGGGACACCAGGAGGGGACAGATCCCACCCCAAACCCGGGGCTGAAGCCCCCAGGGAGGGGAGGAGCACCCCACAAACAACGAGGGCACAGTGGGGTCTGCTGGGACAGATTTTGGGGTCACCAGGTTGAAGGGGGCACTGGGAAAGGGAGGGGGCCCCAGGGATGGGTTCTGATCACAGGGTTGGGGTTTTTTCCCCAGGAATGGGTTTTTTCCCCAGGAATGGGGTTTTCCCTCTGAGTTTTTTTTTCCCTAGGGATTGGGGTTTTTTTGACCTCAGGGATGGGTTTTTCCCCCAAGAATGAGATTTTCCCCCAGGGATGGGGTTTTTGCCCCTGAGAGATGGGGGTTTGCCCTCAAGGATGTGGTTTTGCCCCCCAGGGATGGGGATTTTCCTCCAGGGATGGGATTATGCCCACAGGAATGGGGTTTTTCTTCCAGAGAAGGGGTTTCCCCCCCCCCCCCCAAGGTTGGGGAGTTTCCCCAAGGATGGGAGGATTTCCCTCAGCAATGGGATTTTCCCCTCGGGGATGGGGCTTTTCCTCCAGGGATGGGGTTTTCCACCCCAGGGATGAGGGGTTTTCCCCCCCAGGAATGGGGTTTTTCTCCCAGGAATGGGTTTTCTTCCCCCAGGGATGGGTTTTTCCCCCCGGGAATGGGTTTTTCCCCCCAGGAATGGGTTTTTCCCCCAGGGATGGGTTTTTCCCCCAGGGATGGGTTGTTTTCCCCCCCAGGGATGGGATTTTTTCCCCCAGGGATGGGGTTTTTTCCCCCCAGGAATGGGTTTTTCCCCCAGGGATGGGATTTTCCCCCAGGGATGGGTTTTTTTCCCCCAGGGATGGGGTTTTGCCCCCAGGAATGGGGTTTTTCCCCCCAGGAATGGGGTTTTTTTCCCCCAGGGATGGGGTTTTGCCCCAAAAGGGCCCCCGAGAAGGGGCTGCCAAGAGGGTGGAGAAGCTGCAGGCTCTGGTATGAGAGCAGGCACAGAGCCCTGGAGCAGCAGCAGGAGGAGGAGGAGGAGGAGGAGGAGGAGGAGGAGGAGGAGGAGAGACTCCTCTGCCCCTGCCAAGCTCCCCGTGGCACTCAGCATCCCTCAGGATCCCATCCCGAGCACACAGAGTGGGAAACAGGAGAACTCCAGGCCTTGCCAAGCCTGCCTCAATCCCTCTTTTTTCCCGTGCCAGGGTGGCAGGGCAGGGCGCTCTGCGCCCTCTGAGCGTGCCAGGCCCCTGCCGCAGGCTGGGGACACTCCCGGGGGTCACCAGGTGACCTCAGGGCCACCCCTGCCACGGCAAAAAGGGGACAGCGGTGCCTGCCGGGCCCTGCCGGAGCAGAGCTGGCAGTGACGCCCTCCCAGCCACGTCGGAGCGAAATTCCTGGAGGGATTTCAAACTGCCTGGCCGCAGGAACACCCCGTGCGCTCTTTTATCCCCGGGATGAGGAGTCCGGGGCTGGAATCCTCCCGCTGCGGCCCCACCTGGGGATCAGGGATGGGTTTGTCTCATTCCCTGCTCTCCTCCAGACCCGTCACTGGGAGATGTCCCCTCTCCCTGCTCACACCGAGGGTGCTGCCCCTTCTCTTCCTTCTCTGCCCCTCTTGGAAGAAGTTTGAGCTCTAAAATCAGGCAGAATTTGTTTACCAGGATCTGCATCTTGATTTTCTGTGGGGGAAGGGAGAGCTGGATGAAACCCACAGCGATTGCTGTCACCAGCGAGCGGAGCATAAATAGCTCCTTCAAAAGGCGCCTTGAGCTCCTTCAAAAGACGCCTCAAACTCCTTCAAAAGACGCCTCGAGCTCCCAAAATCTCCCTGATCTGGCAGCTTTCCCCTCTCAGCTGGAGAATTCAAATCCCGTCTCCAAGGGAATCCAGATTCCTTCTCCTCCCTGGCATGCGGAGCCAACCCCGGGCACCTCGTGTGACCTCGCACGAACCTTTGAGCACCCAGGGTCCATCCTCTGCCCGGAAATTGTGATGGAATTAGCCAGAAATTGGGATCTCACATGAAAATCCCCACTGGGGTGGAGGTTTTTCCCAAATCTCCACTGGTTCCTCCCAAATCTCCACTGAGGACAGAAGTTTTTCCCAAATCTCCACTGGTTTCTCCCAAATCTCCACTGGGATGGAGGTTCCCCCCAGATTTCCACTGGGGTGGAGGTTCTTCCCAAATTTCCACTAGGATGGAGGTTTTTCCCTAAATTTCCACTGGGGTGGAGGTTTTTCCCAAATCTCCACTGGTTCTCCTCCCAAATCTCCACTGGTGACAGAAGTTCCTCTCAAATCTCCTCTGCTTTCTCCCAAATTTCCACTGGTTCTCCCAAATCTCCACCAGTTCCTCCCAAATCTCCACCAGGGATGGAGGATCCACCCAGATTTCCACTGAGATGGAGGTTCTTCCCAGATTTCCACTGGGATGGAGGTTCTTCCCAAATCTCCACTGGTTCCTCCCAAATCTCCACTGGTGACAGAAGTTCCTCTCAAATCTCCTCTGCTTTCTCCCAAATTTCCACTGGTTCTCCCAAATCTCCACCAGTTCCTCCCAAATCTCCACCAGGGATGGAGGTTCCCCCCAGATTTCCACTGGGATGGAGGTTCCTCCCAAATTTCCACTGGGATGGAGGTTCTTCCCAAAATTTCCACTGGGATGGAGGTTCCTCCCAAATCTCCACCGATTTCTCCCAGATCTCCACAGATCCCTTGGGGGATTCTTCCCCAAGGTGAAGACGGGGGAGATCACACAGCTCCCCTCAGGAGGTGTCTCCACAGCCGGGGATTTTTTGGGTGGGATTTCCCCATCCCCTGCTCCTCCAGCTGTGCCACCCCCACCTCCCACCCCTCCAGGGACGTGTCCCCAGCTCAGCCTCCCCCTTTGTCCCCCGGCAGGTCCCTCCAGCGCCATGCCTCGGGCCACCACCCTCATCCTCATCCTGGCCGGGCTCTGCTGCTCCTCGCTGGGCCAGTACAACGAGGAGGAGGACCTGGCGTGGCTCCAGTACTACCTGCGGCAGTCCCGCTCCTCCTCCTACAACTACGTGCCCTACTACGAGGAGGAAAGCCCCGCGTACGCCTACTCCTACCCCTCAGCCACCGACACGGAGCCCGAGCCCGAGCCCGAGCCGCAGCAAGCGGCGCCCTGGCGGTGTCCCCAGGAGTGTGACTGTCCCCCCAACTTCTCCTCGGCCATGTACTGCGACACGCGCGGCCTGCGGTACCTGCCCTTCGTGCCGTCGCGCATGAAGTACGTCTACTTCCAGAACAACCTCGTCACCTCCATCCAGGAGGGCGCCTTCGACAACGCCACCGAGCTGGAGTGGCTGGCGCTGCACAACAATCAGATCAGCAGTGAGAAGATGGGGAAAAAGGTTTTCGGGAAGCTGCGGCGCCTGGAGAGGCTCTACATGAACAACAACAACCTGACGCGGCTGCCCAGCCCGCTGCCGCGCTCGCTGCGGGAGCTCCACCTCTCCTACAACCACATCTCCAAGGTGCCTTCCAACGCCCTGGAGGGGCTGGAGAACCTCACGGCGCTCTACCTCAGCCACAACTTCATCTTCGAGCTGGGCGCCTCCCTCAAGGGGCTCAAGTCGTTGATTTTGGCCGATCTGAGCTACAACAACCTGCGGAGGGTCCCCGACGGGCTGCCGGCGTCGCTGGAGCAGCTGTACCTGGAGTACAACTACATCAACGCCATCCCCGAGGGGTATTTCCAGGGGTCCCCCAGGCTGCTCTACGTGAGGATGTCCCACAACAGCCTGAGCGACCAAGGGCTCTCCAGCAGCACCTTCAACAGCAGCAGCATCCTGGAGCTGGACCTCTCCTACAACCGCCTGCAGAAGATCCCGCGCGTCAACACCAACCTGGAGAACCTCTACCTGCAGGGGAACCAGATCAACGGTGAGCAGGGGTGGAAAACGGCCTGGGGCAGGGATTTGGGGGTTTTGTGGGGGTTCTGAGCGGATCTGAGCAAGGCAGGGGTGGGAGGTGTGGGGTCCCAGCCTGGGGCGCTCCTGTGGGATCCCTGTGCTGGATTCTGGGGGGTTCCCTGGGGTCTGAGCATCTCCGGGGAGATGGTGGAAAGCAGGGGATGAACCAGCCGGGAGGGGTCTGTGGGGTTGGGAGGGGTCACGGCGATGGGCAGAGCTGGGGGGTCCCCACAGCCACACTGGGGACACAGAACACCCTGGGCAGTGCCAGCACAGGGACAGGGACATTCCCCAGTGCCAGCACAGGGACAGGGACATTCCCAGGGCACAGGGACATTCACCAGTGCCCAGGGCACAGGGACATTCTGCAGTGCCAGCACAGGGACAGGGACATTCCCCAGTGCCCAGGGACATTCTGCAGTGCCAGCACAGGGACAGGGACATTCCTCAGTGCCCAGGGCACAGGGACAGGGGCATTCCCCAATGCCCAGGACACAGGGACAGGGACATTCCCCAGTGTCAGCACAGGGCACAGGGACATTCCCCAGTGCCCAGGGCACAGGGACATTCCCCAGTGCCAGCACAGGGACAGGGACATTCCCCAGTGCCCAGGGCCAGCACAGGGCACAGGGACATTCCCAGGGCACAGGGACATTCCCCAGTGTCAGCACAGGGCACAGGGACATTCCCCAGTGCCCAGGGCACAGGGACATTCCCCAGTGCCAGCACAGGGACAGGGACATTCCCCAGTGCCCAGGGCCAGCACAGGGCACAGGGACATTCCCAGGGCACAGGGACATTCCCCAGTGCCAGCACAGGGCACAGGGACATTCCCAGGACACAGGGACATTCCCCAGTGCCAGCACAGGGACAGGGACATTCCCCAGTGCCAGCACAGGGCACAGGGACATTCCCCAGTGCCAGCACAGGGACAGGGACATTCCCCAGTGCCCAGGGCCAGCACAGGGCACAGGGACATTCCCAGGGCACAGGGACATTCCCCAGTGCCAGCACAGGGCACAGGGACATTCCCAGGACACAGGGACATTCCCCAGTGCCAGCACAGGGACAGGGACATTCCCCAGTGCCAGCACAGGGCACAGGGACATTCCCCAGTGCCAGCACAGGGACAGGGACATTCCCCAGTGCCCAGGGCCAGCACAGCCCCTCTGTCCCCTCCACAGCCCCATCGGTGTCCCCAAAGCCCCCACGTGTCCCCGCCTGCAGCTGAGGGGTTTGTGTGTCCCTTCGGGGCTCCCGGCGCTCCGATCCCGCTCTCCTGCCGGGCCTGGCGCTCCCTCCCCTCCGTGCACAAACAAACAAAGGGAACAGATTGTTCTGGGGCTGCTCTGGTTATAAAAACTGCCTGGAAAAATAAACCCCGAGCAAAAGCTCCCGGGAAAAGCCGGCCTTGATCCCCTCACCTGCCAGGACCTGAGGGCAGGACTGAGCTGGGATCGAGGGGTGGGAATGGGAATGGGAATAGGAAAGGGGATGGGGATGGGGATGGGAATGGGAATAATGGGAATGGGAATGGGAATGGGAATGGGAATGGGAATGGGAATGGGAATGGGAATGGGAACGGGAATGGGAATGGGAATGGGGATGGGGATGGGAACGTGTCGGTGCAGCCATCAGCTGTTGCAGGGAAAACACAGAACCCCGCAGCGGGGAGCTGCCAGCAGCACAGACACGGGAACAGATTCCCAAATGTTTGCTTTCCAAAGCCGGAGCTGCCGCCGTCTGCCCACGAACGCCGTGGAGCCACGGCCGGCTCCGCCCCCTCCTCCTCCTCCTCCTCCTCCTCCTCCTCCTCCTCCTCCTCTGCGGGTCCTGCTGACCTTCACAGCACCCCCAGGAGCGGGGATGCGGCTCCAGGAGCGCGGCTCCAGCCCCTTTGGAGCACCCAGCCCGCGGCCGTGCCCCTGCGCCCCACCGAGGGTCCCCTCTGTGGGTGCAGCCCCCCAAAATCCCAGCGTGGCTCCCCCGTTACCCCCGCTGCCTTCTGCAGCAGCAGCAGCCAGGCCTGGAGCTCTGCTGCCCTCTAGGCTCAGATCCTGAGAGAAAAACAAAAAACAACCCTCCAAAAATGTATTTTGGAATTTGTTCCATCTCCCGCTTCCCAACTGAGCGGGGCTGGAAAGTCCCCGCCTGGCGCTGGCAGCAGAGGAGCGCAGGGGGCACGGCTGGGATGGGGACAGCGACATCCCCGCTGGGATGGGGACAGCGACATCCCTGCTGGGATGGGGACAGCGACATCCCCGCTGGGATGGGGACAGCGACATCCCCGCTGGGATGGGGACAGCGACATCCCCGCTGGGATGGGGACAGTGACATCCCCGCTGGGATGGGGACAGCGACATCCCCGCTCCCGGGGGGGTCGGGGGATGGAGGATGCAGCACAGGGAGCCTCCAAAAGAGGCTGGAAAAGCAAATCCTGTTGGAAAGCAACGTTTTGTGTCCGGCTCCACCCTCCGAGCGCTCCATCCCAACCCTGGGACGGGCACAAACCCTGGCTGCGGCCGGGAGCACCAGGAACCCTTTCAGCTTGAGGGGTTGAGCCCAAACCCTCAGGAAAAATCAGCGAATTTGGGCTTCTCCCACTTTTTTCCCCCCTGCCCTCCTCAACATAAAGCAGCTCCCAGGGGTGGATCCCTCAGGCGGAGAATTCCCGACTAAAAATCCCTTTTGGGGAGGTCCCGGGGGGATTCAGCCGGCTCTCCTCTCCTCCGCAGAGTTCTCCATCAGCAGTTTCTGCTCCGTGGTCGATGTCATGAACTACTCGCGCCTCCAGGTGCTGCGGCTCGACGGCAACGGCATCAAGAGGAACGCGGTGCCCCCGGACGCGCCGCTGTGCCTGCGCCGCGCCAGCGTCATCGAGATCTGAGCCGGACCTGTGTCCCCTTTCCCGGGGTGTCCCCTCCTTCCCGGGGTGTCCCCTCCTTCCCGGGGTGTCCCCCGTTCCCGGGGTGTCCCCTGTTCCCGGGGTGTCCCCCGTTCCCGGGGTGTCCCCTCGCTCCTGGGGTGTCCCCTGGTTCCCGGGGTGTCCCCTGGTTCCCAGGGTGTCCCCTCCTTCCCGGGGTGTCCCCTCGCTCCCGGGGTGTCCCCTCGTTCCCGGGGTGTCCCCCGTTCCCGGGGTGTCCCCTCGCTCCCGGGGTGTCCCCCGTTCCCGGGGTGTCCCCTCGTTCCCGGGGCCTCCCCCGTTCCCGCTTTTCCCGCTCGGCTTCGCAGCGGTGCCATCGCGGGGCGCTCCCGTGCGCGCCCGCTTTTCCCTGAATTCTCGCTTTTTCCGCCCAGATCGCGGCTCTGAGCCCTCTCTGAGCCCGCCACAGCCGCCCCGCAAAGGGCTGTCCCCGCTGTCGCCTCCTCCCCCGGAATGGGGGGGACACAGCAGGGATGGGGCTCGTCCCGCCTTGGAAATCGGGAAATCCCAATCCCAATCCTGATCCCGATCCCAGAGCGGATCTGAACCCCCCGGCTCAGCTGGAAGGGGCATCCAAGGGGGTGGGAGGAGGGAAGGGTTGGAGATCTCCAGGCTGGAGGATCCCTGAGTGTGGGATGAGGAGGAGCAAATCCACCCCTTCCCTTCCTTTTTCCCCTTTTCCATCAATCTGCTCCAGAACTGACAGAGAGAAACCCCAAAGGAGAGAAACCCCAAAGGAGAGAAAATCCCAAAGGACAGAAAATCCCAAAGGAGAGAAAATCCCAAAGGAGAGAAACCCCAAGGCAGAGAAAACCCCAAAGAGAAACCCCAAAGGAGAGAAAACCCTAAAGGAAAGAAAACCCACCCTGGGCTCAGAGGGAAACCCCCTGAGGAACACCCTGGCCATGGGAGGGGTCCCAAATCTTCCTCCCAAACCCCCGGATCAGGGCAGGATGGGGAAAATCCCGCTGCTGTCACCCTTCCCTGGAGCTGTCACCCCTCCCTGGGGCTGGCACCCCTCCCTGGAGCTGTCACCCCTCCCTGGGGCTGTCACCCCTCCCTGGAGCTGTCACCCCCGGTGTTGTCACCCCTGGCTGCCCGGGCACCCCTCCCTGAGCTCCCTCCCCGCCCAGGCCCCCGGGGTATCCCAATTAAAACCCCCCCAAAAAAACGATCACAGAGCCACGCTGGAATTCCCTAAAACCCCCCAAATTCCCCAAATTCCTCAGCCAGCTGAGTCTGAGGACAGAAGGAGAAGCTGAATTTTGGGGGTGACCTGTCCAGGTGATCACCCGAGCCCCCTGCGTTGTTCCCGCATGCAAAAAAACATTTAAAAAACCTCCCAAAATCCCAAATAAATTCACCAGCATGAACTGTAAACCCCGAACCAAGCAATAAAACCCTTCCAGTACCTGCATCCAGCGCGTCCCGGGCGCCGTGCGAGCCCTGCAGCCTCTCCAGGACGATTTTCCAGCCATAATCCAGGCTGGAATTGCCGTCTAGCGGCTGTGCCGGGAACGGCACGGAACTTTCCCCGGGAGCTGCGGGGAAACAGCGGGGAAAATATCCATGGGAAAGGGTCAGGGGGGAATTATCCATGGAAAAGGGTCAGGGGGGAAAATATCCATGGGAAAAGTTCAAGGGGAGTGGGAGGGATGGAGGCACCGCTGGGGTTTTTTTTTTCCGGGTGTTTTCCTGGTATCCCTGAGGATTTTTAACAGCTGAGCTGGGGATGCTTCAAAAATAAGGGGGAAAAATTGGAATTTTGCAGGGAGGGGAGTGGAAAGTGCCGCTTGCCAGGCTGGGAGCAGCCGGGGAAGCAGAGCCTGCGGGATTTTGTGGGATGCAGGGGTTGGGATTCCAAAAAAAAAAAAAAAAATCCAAATCCCAATTCCTGCTTGGGACAGCCCCCAGCTCCAGCCAGAAGATGGGTAGGACAGACAGGGAGATCCCACTGCATCCCCTTGGGACACCCCATCCCTTCCCTGTCCCTTCCCCGTCCCTTCCCCATCCCCATTCCAGGCTGGCATCCCAACTTCCCAAACCCCATCCCAGAGATCCAAATCCTCCCAGAATCACCAGGATGGGATGGAGGATTTGGGATCCTAAAAAATCCCAATTTTTGGCTGGGACCAGCCCCAAAGCTCCAGCCAGAAGCCAGACAGGAGAGGCTGGAAAATCCTTTCCCCATCCCGGGTGGCACAGGGACATTCTCACCCCAATCACAGCCTCATCCCAACTTCCCAAACCACATCCTAAACAGAGATCCAAACCATCCTAGAGGCACCGGGATGGGATGGAGGATTTGGGATCCCAAAAAACCCCAATTCCTGCCAGGCAGGAGAGGCTGGAGGATCCCACTCCAATCCTTTGGGACACCCCTGCCCCATCCCGGATGGCACAGGGACATTCTCACCCCCATCAGCCTCATCCCAACATCCCCAACCCCATCCCAGAGATCCAAACCCTCCCAGAGGCACCAGGATGGGATGGAGGATTTGGGATCCCAAAAAATCCCAGTTCCTGCCTGGAACAGCCCCAGCTCCAGCCAGGCAGGAGAGGCTGGAGGATCCCGCTCCAATCCTTTGGGACACCCCTGCCCCATCCCGGGTGGCACAGGGACATTCTCACCCCCATCAGCCTCATCCCAACATCCCAAACCCTCCCGGAGGCACCAGGACAGGGGACCCTGGTTCGGGACGCCACCACGCCGCAGGACCGCGGGAATGTCACTGGATGGCGCTGGCTGTCGCCGAGGGTCCCCTCCAGGCTGGCGGGGGGCCCTGGCTGTCTCTGCCGCGGGTGACACCCCCAGGGAGCAGCGCGGGCAGGGTTTGCTGGATCCCATCTCCCCTCGATCCCAGGGCAGAGAGGTCACTCTGTTTCCCAAATCCCGGCCTGCAGGAGCCAAAGGGGCTGGGAGGGGATTCAGGGAGACCAAATCCCAAAATTTCAGAAAAATCTGGGAAGGATGGTCCAGAGGGAGAAACCAAAGGAGTCAGGAGGAGATTTGGGGAGCCCAAATCCCATAATTTCCTGTAATTAATTTACTAAATAATAAAATCCCAGAGGGATCTGGGAAGGGCAGTCCAGAGGGAGCAACCAGAGGGGTCGGGAGGGGATTTGGGAGCCCAAATCCCACAGTTTCAGAGAGATTTGGGAAGGACAGTCCAGAGGGGGCAACCAAAGGAGTCGGGAGGGGATTTGGGAGCCCAAATCCAGTAATTTCAGAGAGATTTGGGAAGGACGGTCCAGAGGGAGCAACCAGAGGGATTGGGGAAATTTTAGGGAGCCCAAATCGCACATTTTCCGAGGGATTTCTGGGAAGGGAGCAAACAAAACCCAGCAGCAGCTCCAGAGTTCCCGCAGCAGCTGCCGGGCGCGGGCGGGGCTGGGGATTCCCGGTTCCCACCGGCCGGGGGGAAGGGGAGGGGGCAGAGGGTCAGGGCACCCCCCGTGCCCCCCTCCCCAAAATCCAGGGCCAGCCCCCATTGGTCCCAGAGGCGCCCAATCTCTGCCTTGTTGTGGTGGGAACAGCAGGGAACGGGGGCTCGGCTCCCCCTCCTCATCCCCTTCCTCCTCCTCCTCCTCCTCCTCCTCCTCCTCCTCCTCCTCCTCCTCCTCCTCCTCCTCCTCCTCCTCCTTCTGCCGGGAGGAGCTGCGGGGTCCGGGGGCCCCTGGATCCCACCGGGAACGAGGAGGAGGAGGAGGAGGAGGAGGAGGAGGAGGAGGAGGAGGAGGAGGAGGAGGAGGAGGAGGAGGAGGAGGAGGAGGGGGGAGTGCAGGGCTTTGTCCAGCCCCACAGAGCAGCAAAAAGGAGGGGGGAACCCCAAACCAACCCAAACAACCCCCCCGGAATTTGGAATTTGGGATTTTGGGGGTTTTGGGCTCTGCTCCAGGGCGGGACCGGCAGCTGCAGCCCCCCCCAAATCACCTCGGGGCTTTGGGGTTCCCCCAAGGACTCTGCTGGGCTGGGGGTGTCAAACCCCACCACTGGGTGCCCCTTGGGTTTGTCCAGAACCCCGCAGATTTTTCCCAAAAAACCCCAAATTCCACCTCTCCTCCTTCCCACATTTCCCCCCCTAATTCTCCTCCTCCCTTCGCTTTTTTTATTTCCCCTCTCCTTTCGCAGCCTCCCTCCCTCAGCTCCAACACTTCCCAGACTGTTTGTAAACACTCCCTTGAGGATGTTTCCTCAGGAAGCGCAAATTGCTGCTGGAAAACAACCCCTCCAAATATTTTCCTTTGGAGAGGCACAAAATTAAAAAGAACAAAAAAAAAAAAAAAAAGAGATTAAATCAAGAAAGCAGCGAGGCAGCGGGTGCTGGGCTCATCCCAGTGCTTCTAGAAGGATCCAGGATGGGCAGAACCCCCCCAGGAATGGGGACAGGAGCTCAGGACGGGTCCCAAACTGAAGGTGGCACTCAGGGAAGTGTCACCAGTGTCGCATCCTCTTTGCTCGATTCTTCTGGGATTGAACCCAAAACCTCTCAGGGACAAAGGGATGAGGGGTGGGCAGGTCCCAGGGGCGGGTGGGGGCGGCAATTAAAGTTGGTAATTAATAATCAACTGCCGGGATCCGGCCACAAAGGCCGCGAGGAGATAAGGAAAGATTCCCGGGAGGGGAGATCGCACTCCTGGAACGGGCTGAGGCTGGGGGGGTGAGGGGTTCTGCTCCCACAGCTCCAGAACAGAGCTGGAATTTGGGATTTTGGGGGTTTGGGGTCTCTCCACCCGCTCTGGGAGGATTTGGAGCTTCTCCCTCTGAGATCCCAAACCCTTTGTGGGGTCCATGGGGAACATCCTGATCCCCACACCCCACCCCAGCAGCGTTTTGGGAATGGGGAGGAGAAGTTTGGACACGAAATTCCCAATCTGTTAACTCCACATCAGGAGCAAAATGGAGCTGGGATTTGGGGATTTGGGGATTTTGGCTCTTTCCCTGCACCTCAGGAAGATGCAGAGCTCCCCTCTGAGATCCCAAACACTTTGGGGGTTCTGCGGGGAGCATCCTGCTCCCCACACCCACAGGCAGCGTTTTGGGTGTAGGAGAAGTTTGGGAAGAAAATTCAGCTCCACATCAGGAACTGATTTGGGGATTTTTGGGATTTTTGCTCTTTTCATCCACCTTAGATCGCAGAGCTCCCCTCTGAGATCCCAAACACTTTTTGGGGTCCATGGGGGGTGTCCTGCTGCCCACACCCCACCCCAGCAGCGTTTTGGTATTAGGAGGGAGAGTTTCAGGCAGGAAATTCCTGATCTGTTAACTCCACATCAGGAGTAAAAAGGAGCTGGGATTTGGGGATTTTGGCTCTTTCCACCTCAGGAAGATGCAGAGCTCCCTTCTGAGATCCCAAACACTTTGGGGAATGTCCTGCTCCTCACACCCCACCCCAGCAGCATTTTGGGAATGAAGAGGAGAAGTTTGGACACGAAATTTCCACTCTGTTCAGCTCCACATCAGGAGCAAAACAGAGCTGGGATTTTGGGATTTTTGGCTCCTTCCATCCTCTCTGTGATGATGCTCACCCCTCTGAGATCCCAAACACTTTTTGGGGTCCATGAGGGGTGTCCTGCTCCCCACACCCCACCCCAGCAGAGTTTTGGGAATGGGGAGAGAGGTTTGGGCAGGAAATTCCCGATCTGTTAACTCCACATCAGGAGTAAAAAGGAGCTGGGATTTGGGGATTTCGGCTCTTTCCACCTCAGGAAGATGCAGAGCTCCCTTCTGAGATCCCAAACACTTTGTGGGGTCCATGGGGGGTGTCCTGCTCCCCACACCCCACCCCAGCAGAGTTTTGGGAATGGGAGAAGTTTGTGAAGAAAATTCAGCTCCACATCAGGAGCTGATTTGGGGATTTTTGGGATTTTGGCTCTTTCCATCCACCTTAGATCGCAGAGCTCCCTTCTGAGATCCCAAACACTTTGGGGAATGTCCTGCTCCTCACACCCCACCCCAGCAGAGTTTTGGGAATGGGGAGGAGAAGTTTGGGCAGGAAATTCCCGATCTGTTAACTCCACATCAGGAGCAAAATGGAGCTGGGATTTGGGGATTTGGGGATTTTGGCTCTTTCCCTGCACCTCAGGAAGATGCAGAGCTCCCCTCTGAGATCCCAAACACTTTGGGGGTTCTGCGGGGAGCATCCTGCTCCCCACACCCACAGGCAGCGTTTTGGGTGTAGGAGAAGTTTGGGAAGAAAATTCAGCTCCACATCAGGAACTGATTTGGGGATTTTTGGGATTTTTGCTCTTTTCATCCACCTTAGATCGCAGAGCTCCCCTCTGAGATCCCAAACACTTTTTGGGGTCCATGGGGGGTGTCCTGCTGCCCACACCCCACCCCAGCAGCGTTTTGGTATTAGGAGGGAGAGTTTCAGGCAGGAAATTCCTGATCTGTTAACTCCACATCAGGAGTAAAAAGGAGCTGGGATTTGGGGATTTTGGCTCTTTCCACCTCAGGAAGATGCAGAGCTCCCTTCTGAGATCCCAAACACTTTGGGGAATGTCCTGCTCCTCACACCCCACCCCAGCAGCATTTTGGGAATGAAGAGGAGAAGTTTGGACACGAAATTTCCACTCTGTTCAGCTCCACATCAGGAGCAAAACAGAGCTGGGATTTTGGGATTTTTGGCTCCTTCCATCCTCTCTGTGATGATGCTCACCCCTCTGAGATCCCAAACACTTTTTGGGGTCCATGAGGGGTGTCCTGCTCCCCACACCCCACCCCAGCAGAGTTTTGGGAATGGGGAGAGAGGTTTGGGCAGGAAATTCCCGATCTGTTAACTCCACATCAGGAGTAAAAAGGAGCTGGGATTTGGGGATTTCGGCTCTTTCCACCTCAGGAAGATGCAGAGCTCCCTTCTGAGATCCCAAACACTTTGTGGGGTCCATGGGGGGTGTCCTGCTCCCCACACCCCACCCCAGCAGTGTTTTGGGAATGGGAGAAGTTTGTGAAGAAAATTCAGCTCCACATCAGGAGCTGATTTGGGGATTTTTGGGATTTTGGCTCTTTCCATCCACCTTAGATCGCAGAGCTCCCTTCTGAGATCCCAAACACTTTGGGGAATGTCCTGCTCCTCACACCCCACCCCAGCAGAGTTTTGGGAATGGGGAGGAGAAGTTTGGGCAGGAAATTCCCGATCTGTTAACTCCACATCAGGAGCAAAACGGAGCTGGGATTTGGGGATTTGGGGATTTTGGCTCTTTCCCTGCACCTCAGGAAGATGCAGAGCTCCCCTCTGAGATCCCAAACACTTTGTGGGGTCCATGGGGGGTGTCCTGCTCCCCACACCCCACCCCAGCAGCGTTTTGGGATGGGGAGGGAGCGCTTCGGGCAGGAAATTCCCGATCCGTTCAGCTCCCATTCTTGCCTCCCCTTTTGTTCCCGGGCCATCTGTCCCGCTCGCCCCACGCTCCCCCTGCACGTGCCATAAATATCAAACCGGGCTTTGTCTCGGCCCCAAAAGGCAGCGTGGGCCCCCCTAAACCCCCCTGAAGCTGCTGGGGGTCTCTGGTTTGGGGGGCTCAGCTCAGCATCGCCCTTCTCCCCCCTCCTGCTGCCCCGGGAGGTTTTGGGGTGGTTCTGACATCCATGGGATCCGTGAGCCGGAGCTGAGCCCCGCCACTGATGGCAAAAAAAGGGAGGAATGGGAATTTTCAGCTGAGTGTTGGAGCAGAGCTCCAGGGCTGCACCCCAAATCTGCCCTGGTGATGCAGAGGGGCAGATCCTCTGTGGGATCACCCCTAAAGGGGGGCGAAACCCCCTAAAAATGCAACAAATCTGCCCCAAATCAAGGGAAATGCCCTGTGGAGAGGATCCTGGTTTTTTGGCAGGATTCCCACACACAGGGCCAGTCTCTGGATGAGTTTTGAGGGAGCCCCGCAGCTGCCTCTCGTCCCAACCCGGGTTTTAATCCGCACAAAGCAGCGGCCGGGCCAGGCGAGGCAGCTGCTCCCGGCCCTGCCCTTCCCTGATTTATCCGGAGCCAGGACGGGAACAAACTCCGAGGGCATTGTCCGAGGGAAGGAGCCTCGCCCTCCGCCCGGCAGCGCTGGGCTCGGGGCTGTTGTCCCCTGCAGCCGTTCCCGGGGACATTTCCTGGATGTCCCTGGCAGGGTGTGGCTGTCACACGCGGGGGTTGTGACACCGGGAGGTGTTCCAGGCACAGGGATGGCCACAGGATGCCCCAAAACATCCTGGCATGGAGCTGTCACCCCAAATCCTTCTCCCAGGATGTGAGGCTGGCAGGGATTTGGGGATTCTCCGGAGTTTTAGGGCAGAAGGGACCTGGAGCACCTCAAATGCCACCCCTGGAGTTTGGATGTGGCCCACGGGACCCTCTTGGGTGTCACCAGTGTGGGGACACGGCAGAGGGGGAGCTCCGTGAGCACTCTGGTGCTTCCTGGAGGTGGGAATGTTCTCCATGTCCCACTGTCCCCCTGTCCCACTGTCCCACTGTCCCACTGTCCATCCCACTGCCCTGATGGCCATCCCAGTGTCCATCCCAATGACCATCCCACTGCCCCACTGTCCATCCGTCTGCCTGTGCACTGGGCTCTGTCAGGAATGGGGACAGAGCATCCCTTAGGGACAGGGGACACGATGTCCCTTGGGGATGAGGGCACAGAATTCCTCTGAGATGTGAGCAGAGCTTCCCTTGGGGACAGGGATGTCCCTTGGGAATGGGGACAGAGCATCCCTTGGGGACAGGGGACACGATGTCCCTTGGGAATGGGGACACAGCCCCAGCGTCTCTTGGGGACGAGCGCACAGCACCCCCCAGGGCTGGCAGGTCGCCGCTGTCCCTCCAAGGCCACACAGCCGTGACAAGGACACGTCCGGGGCTGAGCAGCCCCGTGAGCCCCTCAAACAACAACAACAACAAAAATTCCCGTCCGAACAAAGGGAAAAAACCCTCCAGAACCCCCGGGGGCCCGGGCGGGCTCTGCCCTGAACCGCGCGGCGCCGAGGCCTCTCTCCCCCGGGCTCCCCCCGGGCTCCCCGGGCTCCCCCGGCTCCCCCGGGCTCCCCCGGCTCCCCCGGCCCTTCCCTGGGCTCCCCCGGGCCTTCCCCGGGCTCCCCCGGCTCCCCGGGCTCCCCCGGGCTCCCCTCGGGCCTTCCCCGGGCTCCCCCGGTTCCCCCCGGCCCTTCCCCGGCTCCCCGGGCTCCTCCGGCTCCCCCGGCTCCCGGCCCTTCCCCGGGAAACAAAAGGTGCAAAGTTCAGTGGTGCATGAAAGGAGAAACAAAACCGCGGCCCCGGCGCGGCCCCGGCGCTCCCCCCGCCCCGGGGACAGATGGCAGCAGCTGTCCCCGCTGTCCCCGCTGCCGGCGACAAACGCCGCTTGTCCCCCCCGGGGCACCGGCGGGAGCGCTGGGAGCGACGGGAGCCGGATGGGATGGGATGGGATGGGATGGGATGGGATGGGATGGGATGGGATGGGAATGGGGATGGGAATGGAAATGGGAATGGGAATGGGAATGGGAATGGGAATGGGAATGGGAATGGGAATGGGAATGGGAATGGGAATGGGATGGGATGGGAATGGGAATGGGAAAATGGGAATGGGAATCGGGTAGGGATGGGAATGGGAATGGGAATGGGAATGGGAATGGGAATGGGAATGGGAATGGGAATGGGGATGGGAATGGGAATGGGGATGGGGATGGGAATGGGAATGGGATGGGATGGAATGGGGGTGGGAATGGGAATGGGAATGGGAATGGGAATGGGAATGGGAATGGGAATGGGAATGGGAATGGGAATGGGAATGGGGATGGGAATGGGAATGGGAATGGGAATGGGAACGGGAACGGGAACGGGAACGGGAATGGGAATGGGAATGGGAACGGGAACGGGAATGGGAATGGGAATGGGAATGGGAATGGGAATGGGAATGGGAATGGGAATGGGAATGGGGATGGGAATGGGGATGGGGATGGGAATGGGAATGGGAATGGGAATGGGAATGGGAATGGGAATGGGGATGGGGATGGGGATGGGAATGGGAATGGGAACCGGGATGGGAATGGGAATGGGAATGGGAATGGGAATGGGAATGGGAATGGGAATGGGAATGGGAACCGGGATGGGAATGGGAACGGGAACGGGAACGGGAACGGGAATGGGAATGGGAATGGGAATGGGAATGGGAATGGGGATGGGGATGGGGATGGGAATGGGAATGGGAATGGGAATGGGAATGGGAATGGGGATGGGGATGGGGATGGGAATGGGAATGGGAATGGGATGGGATGGAATGGGGGTGGGAATGGGAATGGGAATGGGAATGGGAATGGGAACGGGAACGGGAACGGGAACGGGAACGGGAACGGGAATGGGAACGGGAACGGGAACGGGAACGGGAACGGGAACGGGAATGGGAACGGGAACGGGAACGGGAACGGGAATGGGAATGGGAATGGGAATGGGAATGGGGATGGGAATGGGGATGGGGATGGGAATGGGAATGGGAATGGGAATGGGAATGGGAATGGGAATGGGGATGGGGATGGGGATGGGAATGGGAATGGGAATGGGAATGGGAATGGGAATGGGAACCGGGATGGGAATGGGAACGGGAACGGGAACGGGAACGGGAACGGGAACGGGAATGGGAACGGGAACGGGAACGGGAACGGGAACGGGAACGGGAATGGGAACGGGAACGGGAATGGGAATGGGGATGGGGATGGGGATGGGAATGGGAATGGGAATGGGAACGGGAATGGGAATGGGAATGGGAATGGGAATGGGGATGGGGATGGGGATGGGAATGGGAACCGGGATGGGAATGGGAATGGGAATGGGAATGGGAATGGGAATGGGAATGGGAATGGGAATGGGAATGGGGATGGGGATGGGAATGGGAATGGGGATGGGAATGGGAACGGGAATGGGAATGGGAACGGGAATGGGAATGGGAATGGGAATGGGAATGGGAATGGGAATGGGAATGGGAATGGGAATGGAAGGGGTCAGGGCTGGCCTGGGAATGGGAAGGGAGCCCGGAATGCAGGTCCGGGCTGGGGCTGGGAGGGCAGAGGGAGGAAAAGGCTCCAGGATGGGATTTCTCCAACATCCAGGTGGAATCAGCTCTGCCGGGGTTCAGCGCCTCACAGAAAATGCCTGAGATAACTTTGAGAGATGTGTCTCAAAAAAGCAAAAAAGTTTTTAATTAAAGAAGAAAATAATACAAAAAACAAAGAACAAAGCCAAACAGGGACAGGTCCCTCACACCTTGAGAACGCGCTGAGCAGCCTCAGTGCTCTCCTTTAAGTATTGAAGGGTTTGGGTGGGGTTTTTGGCAAACAGCCCAACAGAAAATTGCTATTTTTTAAAGGAACAGGTAAAGACACCTTATCAGCATTTTTGTCTTGGTTTTGAGCCAACTCCTGCCAGGAGAGCAACGAAAATTCTGCTGTTCTTCCCTTAAAAGGTGTTGGGCTGAGTCTCAAACCTTTCCCTCTATAGGGACACCGGCTGGGGGGCTCAGCCCAGGGTGACACCCCAGGGTGACACCTCAGGGTGACACCGAGGGTGACACCCCAGGGTGACGCCCCAGGTGACTCCGCAGGTGACGGGAGCCCGGCCCCGCCCCCGGCGCGGTTGCACAAGCGGCAGCGGAGATAATTTGGGTGTGTTCGTGGAAACTGAGGGAGGGCTGAGCTCAAAAAAAAAATTAAAATAAAAAAAATGTTCAGAGCCGGCGCCCAAATCCGCCCACGAATTGTTCCGGGCGGGAGGGGAGGAGCTGGCGGTGCCCTGCAGGGTGAGAGGGGCAGCCCTGGGGCTCACAGGGAGCCTGGCAGGGGAATTAAACCCTCCTAAATTCCATAAAATTGGAGTTTGGGCTCAAAATAACACAAAGGTTCTTAAAGGATGTCTGGAGGTTGAGGGAATGGTCACAGGGAGCCTGGCAGGGGAATTAAACCCTCCTAAATTCTCTAAAAATTGAATTTTGGGCTCAAAATAACACAAGCTGGTTGAATCAAGGTCTTTAAAAGATGTCTGGAGGTACAAGGAATGGTCACAGGGAGCCTGGCTTTGAATTAGACCCTCCTGAATTCCATAAAATTGGAGTTTTGGGCTCAAAATAACACAAAGGTTCTTAAAGGAGGTTTGGTGGTAGAGGGAATGGTCACAGGGAGCCTGGCAAGGGAATTAAACCCTCCTAAATTCTATAAAATTGGAGTTTTAGGGCCAAAATAACACAAGGTGGTTGAGTCAAGGTCCTTAAAGAATGTCTGAAGGTACAAGGAATGGTCATAGGGAGCCTGGCAGGTGAATTAGACCCTCCTGAATTCCATAAAATTGGAGTTTTGGGCTCAAAATAACACAAAGGTCCTTAAAGGAGGTTTGGTGGTACAGGAATGGTCACAGGGAGCCTGGCAGGGGAATTAGACCCTCCTGAATTTCATAAAAAGGAAATTTTAGGGCCAAAATAACACAAGCTCATTGAGTCAAGGTCCTTAAAGAATGTCTGGAGGTACAAGGAATGGTCACAGGGAGCCTGGCAGGGGAATTAGACCTTCCTGAATTCTCTAAAAATTGAATTTTGGGCTCAAAATAACACAAGATGGTTGAGTCAAGGTCCTCAAAGGATGTTTGGTGGTAGAGGAATGGTCACAGGGAGCCTGGCTTTGAATTAGACCCTCCTGAATTCCATAAAATTGGAGTTTTGGGCTCAAAATAACACAAAGGTTCTTAAAGGATGTCTGGAGGTTGAGGGAATGGTCACAGGGAGCCTGGCAGGGGAATTAAACCCTCCTAAATTCCATAAAATTGGAGTTTTGGGCTCAAAATAACACAAGCTGGTTGAATCAAGGTCTTTAAAAGATGTCTGGAGGTACAAGGAATGGTCACAGGGAGCCTGGCAGGTGAATTAGACCCTCCTAAATTCCATAAAATTGGAGTTTTGGGCTCAAAATAACACAAAGGTCCTTAAAGGAGGTTTGGTGGTACAGGAATGGTCACAGGGAGCCTGGCAGGGGAATTAGACCCTCCTAAATTCCATAAAAAATTGAGTTTTGGGGCCAAAATAACACAAAGATTCTTAAAGGCTTGGTGGTAGAGGGAATGGTCACAGGGAGCCTGGCAGGGGAATTAAACCCTCCTAAATTCTCTAAAAATTGAATTTTGGGCTCAAAATAACACAAGCTGGTTGAATCAAGGTCTTTAAAAGATGTCTGGAGGTACAAGGAATGGTCACAGGGAGCCTGGAAGGTGAATTAAACCCTCCTAAATTCCATAAAAAATGAAATTTTGGGCTCGAAACCAGCACAGTCTGGGTGAGCCGGGGTCCCGAGGCTGTGGCAGTCACAGCTCGGAGCTCCTCACCAGGCAGGACCTGTCGTGACTCAGCCCCGGTGACAAAGCCCCGCATCCTCCCCAGCCCTGCCCCGCGGCACTGACCCCTCATCTTCCTCACCCTGCGAGGAAGGGCGGGGAGGCTTCACCAGAAACCGCCACGGATCCCAAATTCCCGAAATTCCCACGGAAAATCCACCGGGATTGGGGAGGGCGGACGTGGCAAAGGTTTTAAACGCAGGATTTTCACACTGAAGCCTCCCAGAGCCCCGAGGAGGAGGAGGAGGAGGAGGAGGAGGAGGGCAGGACAGCCACAGCCTGTTCTGAGTCATTCCCAGCCTGAATTCCTGGAATTTGCAGGGCCGGGATTGGAGTCAGCAGCTTTTGGCTGAAACTCCTCGGGTGACTCAGCCGGAAATTCACAGTCACCCCCACAAGGCTGAAATCCCAAAATCCCAAATCCCAAATATCAAATCCCAATCCCAAATATCAAATCCCAAATCCCAAATATCAAATCCCGAATCTCAAATCCCAAATCCCAATCTCAAATCCCAAATCCCAAATATCAAATTCCAAATATCAAATCCCAATCCCAAATATCAAATCCCAAATCCCAAAATCCTAAATCCCAAATCTCAAAATCCCAAATCCCAAATCCAAATCCCAAATATCAAATTCCAATCCCAAAATCCCAAATCCCAAATCTCAAATCCCAAATCTCAACTCCCAAATCCCAAATCTCAAATCCCAAATCCCAATCCCAAATATCAAATTCCAAATATCAAATCCCAATCCCAAAATCCCAAATCCCAAATCTCAACTCCCAAATCCCAAATCTCAAATTTCAAACCCCAAATCCCAAATCCCAAATCCAAATCCCAAATCTCAAATCCCAAATCCAAATCCCAAATCCCAATCTCAAATCCCAAATCCCAAATATCAAATTTCAAACCCCAAATCCCAAATCCCAAATCCCAAACCCCAAATCCTCTCCCAGGAACGAGGCAGGCCGGGTTCCAATGCTAAGTTTTTATTAAAGTAACAAAATAAAATAAAAGCAAAGGGGGGGTCTGTACATGGCGGGTATAAAACACTGCTGTACATCAGGAACCTCCTCCCATTCCTCACGGGATTCCCACCAATTTCACCAAAAAAAAAGGACAAAAACCAACAACAATGACAAAAAAGCAGGTCCCGTTCAACAGTCCAGCTTGGTTCAAAAAAACCCAAAAATTAGAATAAAATAATAATAATAATAATGACAGGAACCCCCTCGAAGACGCTGTCTCAAAATCCACATCACAAGAGGCTCGGAGGCAGAAAGGCAACGAGAGCACAGAATTCACAGCTTTTTGTGTCACCAGCTACGAGGGAGAAGCGGATTCTACCCGGATTTGGTTGGTTTTGAAGCTTAAAAATGAAATAAAGACACCTTGGGTGTGAGGCTGCTCCCTCTCAGGGAGAGGGGAACGAGGCTGGTTCGGTTCTGGGTGTTCCTTTGGAAAACTCCTCTGGGGAGAGGGAGGGAATAAATCAAAATAAATCAAAATAAATCAAAATAAACCTCGAGGCTGCTTTGATCCTGCCCAAAGTTCCTCCTGGGGCAGTTCTTCACATCAGGCAGGGTAAAGTGAGGAATTAAAAAAAAAATAAAATTAAAAGCGCTGAGATTGCTTTTCCTGGAAAAGGGAATTTGATTTTTTTTTTTTTTGGAGCAGGCACTCCCCTGTGGGTGAGGGCACCTATTGCACAAAAGCTCCCCCAGTGCTTCCTTTGTGCTTTGCTGACGTGAGAAATTCGAGTGGGGAGGGGAAATGATGCAACTCCAGGCTCTGCTCTGATCTCCTCAAGCACAAAGAACGGCCTGACACTTCAAAAAAAATAATGAAAAAAAATATTTGAGCATCTTGAGAATCGAGGCTGATTTTCCAGTTTGATGGTTTGGAGCTAGCAGAAAAAAAATAATAAATAAATCTGAATTTTAGAAGTCAAGGCTGGATTATTTGATGTATTAAAGAACCAGACAGGAGCTGCCTTCCTCTCCCAGCGTGCCCAGGATTTGGAAATTTATTTATTTATTGCACAAACGTCTGAGAACTTGAATCATCACAGGCTGGGCGAGAACAGCTCCGGGTTTGGTCAGGAAAAGGGGAAAGTTCAGCTGAGAGAAAAATCCAGGAAGTTTTGCTACAACCGAGCACATCCACGGCCCAGGCTGGTCCCAAAATTGGGAAAAATTCAGTGGATGTGGGATATCCCAGGAAATTCTCCTTCCCAGCTGCCAGATGGAGTTCAGGGCTTTTAGCTGCCAATAATTTTGGGGTTTAGAGGCCAAATCCCAAAAAACCCACCAGGGTAGAGCCTCCCTGAAGGGTGGGAGAGCAAAGGGAAAGGGGCAGAGCAGGAATTTGGAATTGTGCAAAAAGGTTTTGTACAAAGAGGTGGGACCCAAACTCCATTTCCAAGGGGAGGCTTTAAAAATCAACCTCAGGACCCCAAAAACATCTCAACAACCCCCAGAGAGCCCCCCAAAACCTGAGAGAGCAAAAAGGGGGTGTCACACCCCAACCTCTGCAGGACAAGGGGTGGCTTCGGCTCCTCGGAGAAGGGACACGGAGAGGAGGTGGCAGCGAGGGGTGGGGACACAGAGAGGCCACCAGGGCAGGGCTGAGACCCCCGGGAGCAGAAAAACTTTGGAATTCCCAGCTCTGGAGCGCCCTGCTCCGCGTGTGTCCCCTCAGTGCCACCACGAGTCACCTTGGGGACGCTCCCAGGGCGGCCACCTTGTCCCAGGTGATGAGGAGGGGTTGGGGACACCGTGGGAGAGGAGCAGGATCCCAATGTCCCCAGGGCCACCCAGCACCGAGGTGACACCGAATCCAGGCTCAGAGAGGTCACAGCAGCACCTCCAGCCCTGGGGACACAGCAGCAGGACGGTGACAAAGGTGACAAGGTGACACATCCCAGCCTGGCTTCGTCCCCTCGTCCCCCATTCCAGGAGGAGCTCCAAAGCCAGCCCCGAAATCGCCATCCAACGCTAAATTAGGTAGATCTCAGCTTCACAATAATAACAATAATAATAATATAAAAAACCCAAAAAACTCACAAGCTTGCACAGCTTTAGAAAAGGCACCGGGGGCGCCGCCTCGGCTCAAGAGCAGCGCCCGACATTTTAATTTTGGATTTTCTGAAGGTTTTTTTTTCTCTCTTTATCTCTTTTTTTTAAAAAATATAAATAGCTCTTCATCTTAAAAATAGATCCTCATCTCGAGGTATTACAGTAGCCTGTGTCTTGGCAGTGTAAGGACAAAGAGGAGATTTTTCTTCCTTTTTTTTTTTTTACGTTTTTGTCGTGTTTTTTTGGGGCGGGATTTTTGTGTGTGTGGGGTGGTTTTTTGTGGTTTTTTTTTTTAACTGGAGACAGTCATGATGTAATTTTTGGAAGGGCTGGCACGACCCAGCATCATCTGGTTCTTGCAGGTGAGCATCCCTCCGAAGGAGCCGTGGCGGGGTTTGGTGGCCTCGTAGAGGACGCAGATGGAGCCGTCGTCACCGATGCGGTACGAGACCTCGAAGGGGTCCACCCACAGCGTGAGCTCACTGGGGAGCAACTGGTACAACTGGGAGAGGCTCAGTCCGATCTGCCCCGCTGCCTTGCTGATGATGGGGTCCATCCTGTGGTTGATGCGGATGCAGCGGTAGCCGGAGCCTTTGGAGGGTTTTTCGGGGAACCAGTGGTGTCTGTAGTGCTCTGGGGAGGGAAGAAAAAAGAGCAGTGAGAACGGGAATTCCAAAAAAAGGTTTCTGCCCAGCAAAAAATGGAGTTTAGAGCCTTTAGTTCCCATTGAATTTGGGGTTTAAACGCCAAATCCCAAAAACCACCTAAACACCACCTAAACAACGCCCTTTGAAGGGTTTCTAGGGGAACCAGTGGTGTCTGTAGTGCTCTGGGGAGGGAGAAAGAAGAGCAGTGAGAAGGGGAATTCCAGGAAAAGCTCCTTCACAGCAAAAAATTGGATTTTAGAGTCTTTAGCTGTCATTAAATTTGGGGTTTAAAGGCCAAATCCTAAAGAATGCCCTTTGAAGGGTTTCTCGGGGAACCAGTGGTGTCTGTAGTGCTCTGGGGAGGGAGGAAGAAGAGCAGTGAGAAGGGGTAGATTGGAAAGGCTCCATCTCAACAAAAAAAAAAAGGAGTTTAGGGTCTTTAGATTCCATTAAGTTTGAGGTTTAAAGGCCAAATCCTGAAGATTTGGTCATGGGGTCCATCCTGTGGTTGATGTGGATGCACCCAGAGCCTTTGAAGGGTTTCTCGGGGAACCAGTGGTGTCTGTAGTGCTCTGGGGAGGGAGGGAAACACCAGTGAGAAGGGGTAGATTGGAAAGGCTCCATCTCAGCAAAAAAATAAAATTTAGGGTTTTAAAACCCCATTAAGTTTGGGGTTTACAGGGTAAATCCTAAAGAACGCCCTTTGAAGGGTTTCTTGGGGAACCAGTGGTGTCTGTAGTGCTCTGGAGAGGGAGGGAAAGAGCAGTGAGCAGGAATATCCCAGGAAAAGCTCCTTCACAGAAAAGAAATGGAGTTTAGGGTCCTTAGCTCCCATTAAATTTGGGGTTTAAAGCCCAAATCCCAAAGAACACCCTTTGACGGGTTTCTTGGGGAACCAGTGGGGTTTGTAGTGCTGTGGGAAGGAACAGGGAAGAGCAGGAATAGCAGAAATATCCCAGGAAAGGCTCCTTCCCAGTTGGGAAGTGGAGTTTAGGATCTCTAGCTCCTACTAAATTTGGGGTTTAAAGGCCAAATCCTGAACAACCCCTTTTGAAGGGTTTCTCGGGGAACCAGTGGTGTCTATAATGCTCTGGGAAGGGAGGGAGAAGGGCAGTGAGCAGGAATATCTCAGGAAATTCTCCTTCCCAGCAGGAAAATGGAGTTTAGGGCCTTTAGCTGCCACCAAAATTGGCCTTTAAAGGCCAAATCCCAAACAACACCCAGGCAGAGCCTCCCTGAACGCCGGGAGCACCGAAGGAATCAGGCAGAGCACAGGAACAGGAACCAAACTGCACAAAAAGTTCTGTACTCAGCAGACAGGACCCAAACCCCTTCCCCAAGGGGGGCAGAGGCGCTGCCAGCCCAAACCCCACTCCGAGGCTGCCGGAGCCCCAAAACGCGGCTCTTTCACCCCAAAACCCGCGGCAGGGCAGGGTTGAGGGGCCGGGCCGGGGTGGCCGGGGCAGATAGGGCACGGCCCATCCCGGGGCTGCCCCGTCCCGCGGCGCCCGGGCCCGGGAGGGTTTTTTATCCTTCATCCCCTTATCAGAGCCCGGCCACCCCGCCCTCCCTGCGGCTGATAACAGCGACAGCGCCCGAACCGCCCCGCAGGGAGCGCCGGGCTCCGGGACACCGGGAGGGGACAAACCGGGAGGGGGGGGACAAACCGGGAGGGGGGGGGACAAACCGGGAGGGGGGGGGACAAACCGGGAGGGGGGGACAAACCGGGAGGGGGGGACAAACCGGGAGGGGGTCAGCGCAGCCCAGGGGGAGGCGGCTGCAGCCGGGACCCACCGGGAGCGGGCACCGGGAGCGGGCACCGGGAGCGGGCACCGGGAGCGGGCACCGGGAGCGGGCACCGGGAGCGGGCACCGGGAGCGGGCACCGGGAGCGGGCACCGGGAGCGGGCACCGGGAGCGGGCACCGGGAGCGCCCCGATGTGAGCCCCAGCCGAGGGGACACTGCGGAGCACCCCGGGAGGGGACATCGGGAACCGGGAGCACCCCGGGAGGGGACACCAGGTCCTGGAGGAGACACGGGGGGCACCAAGGACGGGCACCAGGTCCTGGAAGGGACACCGGGACCCGGGAGCGGCAGGGGAGGCAGCCCGGGAGGGGACACCAGGTCCTGGAAGGGACATGGGGGGTCACACCAAGGAAGGACACCAGGTCCTGGGAGCGACTCGGGAGGGGACACCAGGTCCCAGGGGCGACACGGGAGCCACTCGGGAGGGGAGATCAGGTCCTGGAAGGAACACGGAGGACACCAAAGAGGGACACCAGGTCCCGGGAGCGACTCGGGAGGGGACACCAGGTCCCGGAGGGGACACCAAGGAAGGACACCAGGTCCCAGGAGCGACACGGGAGGGGACACCAGGTCCCAGAAGCGACACGGGGGGCACTCGGGAGGGACGCCACGTCCCGAGACCAAGACAGGAAGGACAACAGGTCCTCGGATCAACAACAAGGGGCACTCGGGAGGGACACCAGGTCCTGGAAGGAGCACAGCGGGAACTCGAAAGGACACCAGGTCCTCGGATCACCATGGGGGCACTCTAAGGGACACCGAGTCCTGGAAGGCACACGGGGACCATTCTAAGGGACACCGGGTCCTGGAAGGCACACGGGAAGCACTCTAAGGGACACCGAGTCCTGGAAGGCACACGGGGACCATTCTAAGGGACACCGGGTCCTGGAAGGCACACGGGAAGCACTCTAAGGGACACCGGGTCCTGGAAGGCACACGGGGGAGGGGGGGGGGGCACTCTAAGGGACACCGGGTCCTGGAAGGCACACGGGGGCCACTCTAAGGGACACCGGGTCCTGGAAGGCACACGGGGGCCACCCTAAGGGACACCGGGTCCTGGAAGGCACACGGGGGCCACCCTAAGGGACACCGGGTCCTGGAAGGCACACGGGGTGGGGGGCGGGCACTCTAAGGGACACCGGGTCCTGGAAGGCACACGGGAACCACTCTAAGGGACACCGGGTCCTGGAAGGCACACGAGAAGCCCTCTAAGGGACACCGGGTCCTGGAAGGCACACGGGTGGGACACCAGCGGGCGCCCGCTCCCGAGGGCTACAAGCAGAGCCCCGCCACCAGCAGATTCCTGTCGCCGCGCTCCTTCGTCCCCGGAGCTCACCTGTGAGCGCCTCCCGCAGCGCCCCGCTGAACACCTGCAGCTGCTGCTCGCTGACGCAGCCCCGCGTCCGCAGCAGGCCGGACACGAAGCCCACGGCGGCGGCGATCTCGGGCACCATGTCGGCCCGGGGCCCGCGGCGCTGGCTGTGGCGCTGGCTCATCCCGGCGGGGACGGGGGGAATTCCCGCGACCTTCCCGGCGGCTCCGCGGCGCTCGATCTGCGCCGCCGCCTGCGCGCACCGCTTATATAGGGCGGCCCCGCGTGACGTCACGGCGCGGCCGCGGCGTTCCATTGGCCGGGCCGTATGCAAATGAGGGAATGCAAATGGTGGTATGCTAATAGCGCGTGAGCTCACGCGGTGACGTCACAGCAAAGGGGGGGCGGTTACCGGGGGAGGGGTCGGGGTGACCGGGGGGGGGGGACAGGGGGACAGGGAGAGGGACAGGGACAGGGGGACAGGGACAGGGGGACAGGGACAGGGGGACAGGGACAGGGACAGGGACAGGGACAGGGACAGGGACAGGGACAGGGACAGGGACAGGGAGAGGGACAGGGACAGGACAGGGACAGGGACAGGGGGACAGGGACAGGGACAGGACAGGGACAGGGACAGGACAGGGACAGGGACAGGGGGACAGGGACAGGGGGACAGGGAGAGGGGGGCAGGGACAGGGACAGAGAGAGGGACAGGACAGGGGAACAGGGACAGGGGGACAGAGGGACAGGGACAGGGACAGGACAGGGGGACAGGGACAGGGGGACAGGGACAGGGACAGGACAGGGACAGGGAGGGGGGACAGGGAGAGGAATAGAGAGAGGGGGACAGAGGGACAGAGAGAGGGACAGAGACAGGACAGGGGCACAGGGACAGGGGTACAGGGACAGAGACAGGGACAGAGAGAGGGGGACAGAGGGACAGGGACAGGACAGGGGGACACAGGGACAGAGAGAGGGGGACAGGGATAGAGAGCGGGACAGGGACACAGGGACAGAGGGACAGGGACAGAGAGAGGGACAGGGACAGAGAGACACAGGGATACAGGGATACAGGAACAGGAGAGGAACACAGGGACAGGGACACAAGGACAGAGGGGGATAGAGACAGGGACAGGGACACAGGGACAGGGACACAAGGACAGAGCGAGATAGAGACAGGGACAGGGACACAGGGACAGGGACACAGGGACACGGCCACCCCACCAGGTCCCCTCGGCTCGTGTTGGGGCTCCTGGGCTGCTGCCCTTGCTCAAAGCCCCCTCCGAGGGGGGGCGAGGATGATCCAGGGGCACCCCCTGCCACGGGCAGGGACACCTTCCGTCACCCCAGGGTGCTCCAGCCTGGCCTTGGACTCTCCTCTGGGCAGCTGTGCCAGGGCCTCCCCACCCTCACGGGGAGGAATTCCTGGAATATCCAGCCTGAACCTTCCCTCTTCCAGTCTGGAGCCATTCCCCTGGTCCTGTCACCCCGTCCCTCATCCCAAGTCCCTTTGCCGCTCTCCTGGAGCCCCCCAGAAGGGGCTCTGAGCTCTCCCATCCAGAAACCTCCTTCAAACACCAAACCAGCCCAGCTGCCCTTGGCCACCCCCCTGAACCCCCCTTCAAACACCAAACCAGCCCAGCTGCCCTTTGCCACCCCCCTGAACCCCCCCTGCACGGGAGGGTCCCCCCAGCACCGCTTCCACCCCCAAATGTCCCTCCTGGGGACACATCGAGGATCCCTGTCCCTTGGGAGAGGCCAGCCCCTTCCCAGAGATCCCCAAAAAAGGGAGAACTCTCCACGTGCCCCGTGCAGGGGGCGAGGGGTGACAGTGACAGCACCACCCTGCCTGGGGAGCGTTGGAGGAGAGGGCTGAGACCTCCCAGCCAAAATCCGGGCTGGAGAAGGGCAGGAGGTGGCTGAGGAAGAGCAGGGGTGGCTGAGGAGGAGCAGGGGTGGCTGAGGAAGAGCAGGGGTGGCTGAGGGACAGCAGGAGGTGGCTGAGGAGGAGCAGGGGTGGCTGAGGAGGAGCAGGGGTGGCTGAGGAAGAGCAGGGGTGGCTGAGGGACAGCAGGAGGTGGCTGAGGAGGAGCAGGAGGTGGCTGAGGAAGAGCAGGAGGTGGCTGAGGAAGAGCAGGGGTGGCTGAGGAGGAGCAGGAGGTGGCTGAGGAAGAGCAGGGGTGGCTGAGGAGGAGCAGGAGTGGCTGAGGAGGAGCAGGAGGTGGCTGAGGAAGAGCAGGGGTGGCTGAGGAGGAGCAGGAGTGGCTGAGGAGGAGCAGGAGTGGCTGAGGAGGAGCAGGAGGTGGCTGAGGAAGAGCAGGAGGTGGCTGAGGAAGAGCAGGGGTGGCTGAGGAGGAGAAGGGGTGGCTGGAGAAGAGCAGGAGTGGCTGAGGAAGAGCAGGGGTGGCTGAGGAAGAGCAGGGGTGGTTGAGGAGGAGCAGGAGTGGCTGAGGAAGAGCAGGGGTGGCTGAGGAAGAGCAGGAGTGGCTGAGGAAGAGCAGGGGTGGCTGAGGAGGAGCAGGAGTGGCTGAGGAGGAGCAGGAGTGGCTGAGGAAGAGCAGGAGGTGGATGGAGAAGGGCAGGGGTGGCTGGAGAAGAGCAGGAGGTGGCTGAGGAAGAGCAGGGGTGGCTGAGGAAGAGCAGGGGTGGCTGAGGGACAGCAGGAGGTGGCTGGAGTAGAGCAGGAGTGGCTGAGGAAGAGCAGGAGTGGCTGAGGAAGAGCAGGAGTGGCTGAGGAAGAGCAGGAGTGGCTGAGGAAGAGCAGGAGTGGCTGAGGAAGAGCAGGAGTGGCTGAGGAAGAGCAGGGGTGGCTGAGGAGGAGCAGGGGGTGGCTGAGGGACAGCAGGAGGGGGCTGCAGCACCGAGGACGTGCCCACCCCGGGGGAATCGGGGAGGACAAGCCAAGGCAGGCACGGATGGAGCAGCACACGGAGGCTCCAGGCGCTTCCAGCAGGAGGGAGAGGAGAAGCCCTGATGCTGCGGGAGATGAAGCAGCACCTGGAAGCCACCACAAGCCCGCAGCTGGCCCAGCTGGCCCTGCCACGCTGCCCAGAGAGCTCCTGCTGAAACTGGCCCCGAGCTAAAGAGCAGGGGAGGGCCCAGCCCTGGGCTTTGATCAGCCATGAGAGAGTTCCTATCAGGGCAGGACGGGATCCTGGATGAATATTCCCTGGCAGAGAACAGGGATTGTTCCAAGCCACGGCCTGGCAGCCTCCTCCAGCGCCGGGGGAGGACCCAAAGCCACAGCCCTGCTCTGATCCCCAGGAAAACGCCCTCTCCTCCCGTGGCCGGGGCCTCTTTGGCATCTCCAAGCGCTGGGAGCAGCTGGAACGAGGCAGGGATGGGGAAGAAGCTCCGTGCAGGAGGAGCAGCACAGGGCCCTGCCTGCACATCCCACCTCTCTGGGGCTCTTCCCGAGCCCCTCGGGGCTCCTGTCCCACTGGAAAATGATCCTGGACTTCCCAACCCTTTGAGGTTCTGTCCCACCGGAAAATTATCCTGGACTTGCTGACCCTTGGGATCCTGTCCCATTGGAAAATGATCCTGGACTTGCCCATCCTTGGGGTCCTGTCCCACCAGAAAATGATCCTGGACTTGCTGACCCTTGGGGTCCTGTCCCACTGGAAAATTCTCCTGGACTTCCCAACCCTTGGGGTCCTGTCCCACTGGAAAATTCTCCTGGACTTCCCAACCTTTTGGGGTCCTGTCCCACTGGAGAATTCTCCTGGACTTCCCAACCCTTGGGGTCCTGTCCCACTGGAAAATTCTCCTGGACTTGCTGAGCAAGGGGCAGCATCACCCACTCGTACCCCCCAAAGTAGGGCTGGCACTGAGGTTTTCCAGCACCTCCCTCTCCAGGTCTCAAATTCCCGATTATTTCCCAGGATTCTGGGATCTAAGGGGATTTTTTGAGGCTTTTTGCTGGTTTTATTCCCGCTCTGCACACAGGATTTCCCACCGAGGGCTGTGCAGGCCCTGGATGGGGAATTGGGAGTGAGGCAGGGATCAGGGGAAGGAAAACGGCTTTGGGAGCTGTGGGAAAGGGGAATTGAACATCTCCTGCCCCAGCAGGGCTCTGCCCTGACCCCGTTCCGTGCAGCAGACCCAGGGCAGGGTCGGGTTTGAGAGGAGACGCAGCCGAGGGCTCCCCCCTCCCCATCTGCCGCCCCATTCATCCCCAGAGCAGAAGAAATCGGGCAAATCTCTTGCCACGAACCAGCTTTGCCTTTGTGAGCTTTGAAATAAACCCGAGGATTAAAGCCTAAGGACTTTTTTTTCCCCCTCTCTTTCTTGGTTTTTTTTTTAAGTCAGCACCATGCATGAAAGAGGCCGGGGAGAGCCGGAGCCCGGCAGGGGGAGGGGGCTGGATATTCCAGAGGCTTCTGGAAGAGGGTGGAAAATCATCCAGAGCTTTGAACACCCCTGTACTGCCTGCCAGCCACGTGGATCAGCGGGAAAAGTGGGAATCCTGCACGGCTGGGAAACATCCCTGTGCAAAAACAGCCGGAAAAAAACAGCTGGAAAAGAATCCCAAGAGGTTTTTTTGTGTTCTGAGCTGAGCTTGGCCATCCCAGCTGAGACAGAGCTGGTTCCTGCCAGCCTAAGGAATATCGGGATGGAATCCTCCAGCCCTGAGTCACTGCACTGGAGCAGGAGGTCTCGCCCAGAATAGCTCTAATAACCCCCGGCTATTAATTGGCCATTAACCGTGCTCATTAGGCGCTGATGAGGATGAGCCAGCCCGGCCCAGCAGGTTCCCCTGGTCCCCCCAGGATGGGGGAAATGGTGGCACCATTCCCCAAATTCACAGCTCCCGCTTATCCCCGAGCACCCCCGGATCCCCGGCGCTCCCAAATCAGCTTGGCCCCGTTAAGCCCTTCCAATAGGAGATTTCCTGTGCAGCTCAAGGCCCTCTAAGCGGGTTATGCATCCCTAATTTCTGCCCTTGGAGTTTTTAAGGCAGAGCTCGAGGCTTTAATGCAGCCTTGCAAAGAGCTGGGAGGGGTTACAGAGCAAAGAAACCATCAGAAAATAAAATTCGGTTTCAAAAGAGAACTGAGTTCGAGGCTGTTGTGGCTGGGTTAGGTTTCCAACCTGCATTTAGCTGAGAGCATTTCGATTTCAATTTTAAAAAAGCAACAAAAAACACGACCCAAACTCCATAAATTTCTGCCCAGGGATTGGCCAGGTTGGAGCTGGAACCGGTCTGACAGGATCCAGAAGCTCAGATAGGCTCCCAAACCCTCCTCCTCTTTATCCAAATGAGGCCCCGAACCAGTCGAGCTGGAAATTTTACAATTAAAAAAAAAAAAAATTTAAATTAATAATTAAATAAATTTAAAAGGGGAACATTTGGCATTCAGCCAAGGGTTAAAAGCCGAGCTGCTCACAGGCACTGAGGCTTTGCAAGTCAGCAGCTCGGGGTGTTTCATGTTCACCTGAAAGGCAGCAGTTCCCACGCCGCACTTGGACTCGTGGTTGTTTTTTTTTCGGGGTGACGACACCCTGAAGTCTGCAGTTTATGGGGCATGAGGCACACCAGCCCCAATTCCAGGCTGTCCTGGAATCCCGGCACAGCCAAACCCTGCATTCCCTGTTTTCCTGCAGGAAAACAGCCCCAAAATGAAGAATTAACCCCCAAATCCTGCTCATCGCCCGCGTCCCATTGCTGAATCAGCTCTCACCGCCCCCAGCCCCGTCCCTGCAGCCTCCCCGAGCTTTGGGAAGGATTTTAAGGTTATCTCAGTCGATTTGAGCAACCAAGAGCTGCTTACTTTAAAGTTTAGGGAGTGAAAAAATCGCTGGGAATGGTCTAGAACTGTAAAAATAATGGATGTATTGGTTTAAATCTCATTATGTGGCTGTGCCGGAGGAGGAACAGACAAACCGTGCCGGGGGTGGCAGCAGCCACCTGGTTGGTGACACCAGTTAAGCACAATCAGTGGGAATTTAAGGGGAAAAAAGCCCAGGGGTAAGCCGGGTTTAAGATGTTTAATCCCGGCTGTAATTGGTAACCCGGGTGTGACCCCAGGAAGGGCCTGGCAGGCAGGGTAAACAACAAGGCAGGGTTTAAGCCCAGCCTACACTCAGGCCTTTCAAAACCGGGTTGTGAAACGAGAGGGAACCGTGTGAGAAAAAAATAAAAATAAAAATAAAAATAAAAATAAAAATAAAAATAAAAATAAAAATAAAAATAAAAATAAAAATAAAAATAAAAATAAAAATAAAAATAAAAATAGGGGGAGCAGGCGGGACAGGGACACCAAACCAAGCGTGGCACTGCTGCACGTCTGGATTCCCAAAGAATTCCAGGGAATTCCAGGGAATTCCAGGGGTTTATCAGCCCCCAACTCTGCTCCTCCACCCCGGTTTTGTTGGCTTTTGTCACCCCCACGCTTTATTTGTGGCCTGTAAATCCCCCTGGACGCGCCAGGACACGTTTGGGGCATGTCCAGGCAGCTTCCCTCATCCCATAAAGGAGCTTTAAATATTATAATATTAAATATGGCTGGATTTGTGTGGCTGGGGGCTGGATTGCCACCCGGCCTTTCCACACGGGAGATTCTGGATTTTTTTTCTCCCCTCTGCTCCACTTCCCTTGCTCCATGCTCTGTTCCCTCACGGAGAACAACCCGTCCAACCCACTGCTCTGGGGTGTTTGGGAAGCAAAAATTGCTTTTTCTTCACCCTCCCCAGACCTCTGGATTTTGTTTTCTGAGCTCCCGGGGTGCTCAGGGCAGGGATTTCTGCTCGGTCTCCGCTTCCTGCTGACGCCGTCGTGTTGGGCAAGAAGAATTGGGTGAGATTTTGCCATTTTCGGAGAGGAAACCTCAGCCTTGGCAGGGAAGGTGTGGGGATGAGCTCAGAGATGGTTTCCTGTTCTTTGAGCTCGGTTTATTGTTCTTTTTTTCTTTTCCACATCCTCCCTGCTGCCGCCACCTCCATTTTGTCCTTGTCACAAGGGACGGAGGGGACACCCAGAGATATTTGCACACCCGGGGAAAGCAGCTGGAAAACCTGGAGCAGCCGTGTTTGTTTGGAGAGATAAAAACCCTCCAGAGCCCTGGGAACAGCGCAGGGACAGCGCTGGGACGAGCCCCACCCCAAACCCAGCGATAAAAATCTCCCCCAGCCCGGGGTAAACAGCACGTGGGGGGCACAGCTGGGCACAGGCAAATTGTCCCTCGGTAATTCCTCTTTATCAGGGTGTGGCTTTGCTCTTTCCCCTCTGGAAACTCCCAGGATAAACAGCGGCTCCAGTCAAAACAGCCGCTCCCTCCCGCGCACACCTGCGGACAGGTGAGGCCGCGGCGGGGGTGGCGCAAAGTCCTCGTCAGCGCCACGGGGACACCCACGGACGGGAATCCGGCAGGGATTCGGGGCCAGGAGGGGGAAAAGCGAGTCTGGAGACGCCACGCGCTGTTCCCGGCCAAGAAAAACAATCGGGGCGCGGCGCTGGCGGAGGGAGAGGTCAAAGTTCTTCCCAGCTCCCTGAATTTTTCAGGTCAAACCTCCCTCACTCAGTGAGACAAAAATTCCTCCTGTGTCCCCAAATTTTTCAGGTCAAACCTCCCTCCTTTGGTCTGTCTCAGTAAGAGGCCAAAATTCCTCCCATGTCCCAAAATTTTTCAAGCCAAATATGCCTCACTCAATGAGACAAAAATTCCTCCCATCTCCCCCAAATTCTTTGGGTCAAATCTCTTCCCTATGGTCTGTCTCAGTATGAGGCCAAAATTCCTCCCGCCTCCCCCAAATTTTTCAAGCCAAACCTCCCTCCTTGGGTCTGTCTCATTAAGAAGACAAAATTCCTCCCATCTCCCCAAATTTTTCAGGTCAAATATTACCCCTTGAGTCTGTCTCATTAAGAGGCCAAAATTCCTCCCATGTCCCCATATTTTTCAGGCCAAATCTCTCCTCTTTGGTCTATCTCATTAAGAAGCCAAAATTCCTCCGAGCTCCCCGAATTTTTTGGGTCAAATCTCCCTGCTTTGGTCTGTGTCAGTAAGAGGCCAAAATTCCTCCCGTGTCCCCAAATTTTTCAGGTCAAACATCCCTCACTCAGTGAGACAAAAATTCCTCCCATCTCCCCAAATTTTTCGGGTCAAATCTCTTCCCTTTGGTCTGTCTCATTAAGAAGTCAAAATTCCTCCCATGTCCCCAAATTTTTCAGGTCAAATCTCCCTCCTTGGGTCTGTCTCATTAAGAAGTCAAAATTCCTCCTGTGTCCCCAAATTTTCAGGCCAAACATCCCTCACTCAATGAGACAAAAATTCCTCCCACCTCCCCAAAATTTTCAGGCCAAATCTCCCTCCTTGGGTCTGTCTCAGCAAGAGGCCAAAATTCCTCCCATCTCCCCAAATTTTTCGGGTCAAATCTCTTCCCTTTGTCCTGTCTCATTAAGAAGCCAAAATTCCTTCCAGCTCCCTGAATTTTTCAGATCAAACCTCCCTCCTTTGGTCTGTCTCATTAAGAAGCCAAAATTCCTCCGAGCTCCCCAAATTTTCAGGCCAAACATCCCTCGCTCAATGAGACAAAAATTCCTCCCATCTCCCCAAAATTTTCAGGTCAAATCTCCCTCCTTGGGTCTGTCTCATTAAGAAGTCAAAATTCCTCCCATCTCCCCGAATTTTTTGGGTCAAACCTCCCTCCTTGGGTCTGTCTCATTAAGAAGTCAAAATTCCTCCCGTGTCCCCAAATTTTCAGGCCAAACATCCCTCACTCAATGAGACAAAAATTCCTCCCGTGTCCCCAAAATTTTCAGGTCAACCCTCCCTCCTTGGGTCCAGCCCACCCCTCTCCTTCTAAGGCAGGCTGCAGGGATGGGTTGAAGGATTTCCCCCTTCCCTGCTGACACGCAGCTACGAAAAAGGGATTTTTCTTTTCTTAGAAATGAGAAGTAAAAAAAAAAAAGAAAAAACCCCTCAAACCTCTTTGGCCAAAACCACAAGACAAGATTTTTTTTTTAATATTTTTTTTTAAGGTGCTGAGAATGTGCAAAGCTCAGCTCAGCAAGGCTGGGACGAGCTGCCAAGGTAGCAAATTGCCTGAAATCTGCGTTTCTTTGCCCATTTCTTCGCTGGAAGAGAGCAAAGAAGAGAGGGGAACGTGTGGTGCAGCTCCATGGCAACCCCAATCCCCGGCACAAAAACAAGGCCAAGAGCACCAAAGCCTCCGTGGCTGGAGCAGCTGGGAAGGGAATTTCCTGACCCTGCTCAGAGCCGCCAGCTGGGCTCGAATGTGTTTTTGAAAAGGTTGTGAAAAGCAGTTTATTCTCCCTGCTCTGGAGGGGGAGAGCAGGAGACGGTCACAGATTAAAGGGATTTTTATTGGGGCAGCTCAAACCTGAGCTCCTCCATGGGCCTGTGGGGTTTTGTGGGATCCACGGCGTCCATGTGGGATTTTTTTTTGGGATGTTCTGCTCTTCCCCACGAGGCTGAAGGGATCAAGGTGTAGCAGTCTCAGGGTTGTTGATTCCCTGAGATTCTCCTTGGGGTTGGTGTTCCCCAAGGTGCTCAGGGTTCCCCCAGGGTTGCTGTTCCCAGAGTTAATCAGGTTTTCAGTCTTCTCTTCGCCCTGGGTGTTTCACACCAAAGCCAGAGACGACAAGTTGAGTCCAGCAGTTCGTGTTATCAAGGCTGTTTATTCTTAATTATCTCTCAGTTCTTAACGAGCTTTGCAGGGTGTCCCCAGCAGAGCAGGACACGTGGGGGACTGGGCAGATCAGAGGGTCCCGGGCTTTATGTCCTGTCTCCCTGACCCAACCACTGTCCACAACAAACTTTGTATTTACAAAATCTTAGAACACTTACTACCTATGCTAACATGTCATTTCTACTCTAAACCAATCTCTAAAACCCAACTCAGCAGAAAATGGGGAACGAGAGCAAGAACAAGGAGCACAGGGGCCACTCCCCAATTCCTCCATCTTGTCTCTTCAGCCCCATATGCTAAGAATCCTAATTTCTATATTTATATTCTATGATAAACCATCTACTACTTATTTCAAATTCTTAGGGTTTGTGATTCTTCCTGCATGTGAGTGTTCACTGCCATGGACAGGGATCAGAGTCAGTGTCCTCCTGGGATCTGTGTGGGTCTGACTGAGCCCCCTGGACAGACCCCAGACCCCCCTGTACAATCTTCAAACCCTCCAGGGCAGCCAGAGGAATATCCTGGACTCCAACAATTCCCAAATCTATTTCCTGCCTTTCCAGGCCTTCAGAGACATCCCCAAATCCCTTCCCTGCACAGGTGGGGAAAAGGACTCCAGAAATGCTGGATTTATATGGATGAGCAGGCACACGGGTGTTGTTTTGGCTCAGGAAATATCTCGTGGATAATTGGAGCTTCGTTTCACTGGATTTCCCTTTATTTCTTTAATGGGCCTTATGCTGCATGAAAATGTTATTTTTATATAGCCTGATCTCTTAAAAATTGGATTTATCAAAGCGTGTAATCTGCCAAAATCCATTTAGGATTGGTAACGCATCTCCCAGCCTGAACTAATATCAACTCTTATTTCAGGGAAAACATCGACAGGGGCAGGTCCTGGACTGCCTCCAGCCAGGATTCCAGGAACAGGACCTGCTTTCCATCCTGAAAATTCCCATTATCCACCAGGGAAGCACCAAGACTGGGAGCTGGGACAAACTGGGAGAGCTGGGGGTTAATCCACCCCCAGCACAGGGATGTGGGGACAGTGCTCTGTGTTTCATCCCTTTTTTTTTGTTTGTTTTGCTTTTTTGGAGGTTTAAACCTCAACCAGGCCCTTGGAATCACCTCCTGTGTCCCCCCAAACCCTTCCTGGGGTGCTCAGCCCCATCCCAGCTCGTCTAATTCCAGTTTAAACCCTTCTGGTGAGGCAACATCTGCCCGTTCCCAGTTAATCCACACCGGAGCCATCTGGGCAGGGAAGTGGGATCAGCTTCCCATGAAACATTCACAGCCACATCGAGGCAACTGTTGCTGAGACAACCCCGCTGATCCCGCATTTCCAACATCCACTCTGCAAAAAAATCCCAAAAACAACCCAACAAACCCCTGGAAAATAAAATAAAGGGGTCTAAAAAGGGTGGGGATCATCACATCCCCCAGCCCGGGGTGTGAGCTCCTCTGGTTCCCATCCAATGAGTTCCTGCTGCCTTAAATTAAAGGATTTTTTAATAATTTAATGACATTTTGAGCAACCAAATAGCCTTTAAATAAAACATTCCCTGCTGGAGCAGGTGCCCTTCAACCTCCCTGGGCTTAAAATAGCTCTGGAGTCAGGCTGAGCCCCCAGTTCAGCTTTCCTGAGCCGGGTTTAATGTGACCTTAATTTGGGCAGGGACATCATCTCTGTCCCCACGCTGTGTCACAACCACCCGGCCTTGTTTGGAAAAAAACCCCGATTTTCCTTCCAAATCTTGCTGGGTTGGGTTTATCTCCCACCCTTTTTATCCCCCTCAAGGTTTTTTGGGACAGGGTATCCCGTTCCCTCACTAATGGTTAAGTCAGAAGAGCGGGGAGAGCCTAAAAACCTGCACGAAAATTAAGGAATGGAGCAGAAATTGGGAATATTTCCAGGGGGAGGGTTGGGGAATTACGGCTTTTGAGGGTGTGAGGAGTTTATGGGGTCATGAAACTCCGATCCTGTGTTCAGTGTTGAGCCCCTCAAGGGAACAGAGCTGGAGAAGGATCTGGAAAGGATCCAGAGGCTCTCTGGAAGAGCTCATGGATTTGGGAGCTTCCCGCCCCAGCACCTTTGGGTCCCTTCCAACCCAGTCTGGGGTTCCTGGGATCACCCAGAGCAGATTCCCTGGAATATTCCAGCCAGGAGACAAAAACCCCGGGCGGGCTGAGGAGTTGAAAGGAATAAAAGTGAAATTCCTCAAAGAAACTCCCAATGACCTCGGGCTGTGCCAGCAGGATCCGCGTGTGGGAATCCCAAAAAGAGTTTGTGGGAGTGGGGAAGCAGGAGAGAGGGAATTTCCCCGGGATTCGTCTGTAATTCCCGGTTTTCTCTCCTGGGGCTGCTCTGGGAGCATCCAGGGAGGCTCCCGGTGTTTGAGGGGGAGAGGAGGAAGTGGAAGTGGGAATTTTTGCATGATGATTTCTTGGAACAGCCAAGGTTTTCCCTCACGGGTCAGACCGAGGGAAGGGGCTTCGCTTCTGTTTCCTGCTCCTTTATTTCACCCACAGGGAAGCAAACACCCCCTGATCCCATCCATAACTGGGACAGGGAACAGGACCTGTTTTCCCACTGACAGTTCCCTATTTTCCTGCTGACAATTCCCTGTTTTCCCACTGACAATTCCCTATTTTCCCACTGATAATTCCCTGTTTTCCCACTGACAATTCCCTATTTTCTGCCAGGAAAGGCGCAGATTCCCGGGATTGCATCTCTCCCACTCCTTCCCCACTTCCAGGCTGGATTCACCCCCCTCTTCCAGACTTTCCTCTCCTCTTCTGTTTCCTGCTCCTTTATTTCACCCACAGGGAAGCAAACACCCCCTGGTCCCATCCATACCTGGGACAGGGAACAGGACCTGTTTTCCCACTGACAGTTCCCTATTTTCTGCCAGAAAAGACCCAGATTCCTGGGATTGCCTCTCTCCCACTCCTTCCCCACTTCCAGGCTGGATTCATCCCCCTCTTCCAGACTTTCCTCTCCTCTTCTGTTTCCTGCTCCTTTATTTTATCCACAGGGAAGTAAAGACTCCCTGGTCCCATCCATAACTGGGACATGGAACAGGATCCATTTTCCCACTGACAATTCCCTATTTTCCCGCTGACAATTCCCTGTTTTCTGCCAGATTCCCGGGATTGCCTCTCTCCCACTCCTTCCTCACTCCCAGGCTGGATTCACCCCCTCTCCCTGCACGTTCCCCTCCTCGTTCTGCCCACCCTCCCCAGCCCAGGCCATGTCCAGCACCATTCCCGAGTCTCTCCAGCGCCGGAATCCGGCCGGGATTTCCATCTTTGGAAGCGTGGCCGTGCTCCAGTGCCCTCCGTGGGAGGCTCTGGCTCCCACGTCACTTTTTTGGAGCTTCCTGCTGCTCCTGTGACGTCCGTGGGGCCGCGTCAGGCGCTGGCGAGGGAAGCGCAGCCCTTTTTTGGGAGCACAGGCTGTGGGATTTGGGATTTGGGAACAGCTGGGCTCTGTCAGGAATTCAGCACTCACAGCTCTGGGGATAAACACTCCACGTTGATTTTTTTTTAATTTTTTTTTCCCTCTGCTCAGCACAATATTTTCCTTTCTCTTTGGGAAGCGTTGTTTTGCTGCTGAGGGTGGAATTCTTTGCTGGAGTCCTTTTTAAATTTGCTTTTTCCTCCCCGCCCATTCCAGCCTCTCCAAAGCAGCTGTGGCCCCTTTGAAAAGGGGAAAAATCCTTCTTATTCCATAGAATTTGGGAATTTAGAATCTTGAGGCAAAACTGGGGCACTTTTGGGGGGGTTTCAAAAGGGTTTTTGGAGGAAAAGAGGTGGAGGAGTGAAGGAGAATTGGGGATTTCAAATGCCTGGGGAAAGGGGGATTTAAAAAAAGGAGGATTAAAAAGGGGGCATAAAAAAGGGGATAAAAAATAAAGGGGTATAAAAAAGGGAGGTGAAAAAGGGAGGTAAAAATATAGGGGGTAAAAAAGGAGATTAAAAGGGGGATAAAAAATAAAGGGGGATAAAAAATAAAGGGGATAAAAAATAAAGGGGGATAAAAAATAAAGGGGGATAAAAAATAAAGGGGGATAAAAAATAAAGGGGGATAAAAAATAAAGGGGGATAAAAAGGGGGACAAAATTAAAGGAGGATAAAAAATAAAAGGGTATAAAAAGGGATTAAAAATAAATGGTAATAAAAAATAAATGGGGCTAAAAAGGGGGCTAAAAAGGGGGGGATAAAAAAAGAGAGGTAAAAATAAAGGGAGGTTAAAAAAGGGGAATAAAAAAGGGGGACAACAAAAGGGGGCTAAAAATAAAGGGGGGTAAAAAATAAAGAAGGATTAAAAAGGGGTAAAAAATAAAGGGGGTAAAAAAGGAGATAAAAAAGGGGGATAGAAAAAAAAAAGGGGGACAAAGAACAAGGAATAAAATCAGAGCTCGCTGGCAGTGGTGCGTTATCCCAAAGAAATTTTGTACAAATGCACAAATATTTGGGAATTCTGAATAATTTACAGCAACCCTCGAAGCGAGGCTGAAGTCAAATCCCCACCTGAGTCTTCCTCAGCTCCTGGAAAATCCCAAACCCACAAAGTCAAAGCTCCTTTTCCCTGACCCGGCTGCTGAGCCCCTCCTTTCGTGTGGGTGGTGGGGAGATAAGGCAGGCCCTGCTCTTAACAAGGGATAAATCAGCAGGAAATAAAGAAATCAGCGGAAAATAAAGGCATTAGTGGGAAAAAAAAATAAAGGAAAAAAAAAGAAAAAAACCCAAAAAACCCCAACCCAACCTAAACCAAACCAAACCAAACCAACAAACAAAAAACCCACAAAAAACAAAAATAAAACAAAAATAAACAAAAAAACCCCCCAAAAAACCCAAACCAAAACAAAACAAAAAACAAACAAAAAAAACCACCAAAAAAAAAAAAAAGCCAAACAAAAAAAACTCCCAAAAAAACCCAAAAAAAACCCCAAAAAAATCAGATTACAGAGGCAGGAGGAGCTGTTGCCTCAGCTGAAGGACAGTGACTCTGGGAGATGGAAAATCCCTTTATCCCCACCTGGAGAAATCCAAAATTGGGGCTCACACCCAGAGCTTTGATCTCCCCTGGGAGCCGGGAACCCGCTGGGCACAGGCAGGAGCTGCTCACCTTGGGCCAGGTGTGCTCAGAGCCTTTCTTTGCATAGCCCAAGTGTCATGAGGTGCAATTAAGGCAATTACGCCCAATTTTAGCTGCCCACAGAGTAATTGGGGGCAATTTTTGGCATCCCCAGGGGTGTTTTGGGAGCCTGAGGTGGCCCTGCTGATGATTTTCCTGCTTGAGGTCTCAGCTCAGGTGTGGCTCAGGTGACACCTTTGAAGTGGACGTTGTTGTGCTGATGTTGTTGGGATAGGGCTGGAGGAGAAAAACTCCAAGTTTCCAATTTTTCCCTTCCTTCCCCTCTTTGGAAATTCACTTTTCCAGCTTCCTGAGTCTCCAGGTGCTTCCAGAGTGGGGAGTGAAGCTCCAGGAGCCTCAGGAAATGGAGTTTCAGCATCCACGGAGCTGGAGCAGCCCCGTGGAGTGAATTTTCCAAGGAAAATGGGACAAATGTCATTGGGATGAGGAATTTCAGCCTGGCTGCACCTCCTGGGATGGAAAAAACACCCCCAAGAGCATTGGAAAAACTGAAATCCCAACAGGGAGCTGAGGTGCTGCTCCTGGGAGGGATCCCTGTGGCTCTGACCCAAAATTTGGGTGATCCAACCCCAGATTTTGGAGCAAAATTAACTTTTTAACCACTTCTCTAAAGATTTCCCAGCTCCAGCTCCGAGGCCACATCCCTGCTCCAGAAATCCTCCCAGATTTTCTGGAGTGACAGAACTTTCCTGTGGGATTTTTAGGAGAAAAAACCCCCTGAGCTTCCTCCTCGGAGCCTCCAAGGAGAGACACAAAAATTTGGGGACGATGCTCGGCCTGTCCTGGCTCCGGCGCTCGTCCAACTCCCGGAATTCCCGACAGAGCAGCTCTGAGGATTTTTCCCAGGATTTTCCAGGTCCTGGCAGGTGAACCTGTGGATTTTTCCCGAGGAGTTTTCCAGCTCCTGGCAGGTGAACCTGTGGATTTTTCCCAGGAGTTTTCCAGGTCCTGGCAGGTGAACCTGTGGATTTTTCCTGAGGAGTTTTCCAGGTCCTGGCAGGTGAACCTGTGGATTTTTCCCAGGATTTTCCAGCTCCTGACAGGTGAACCTGTGGATTTTTCCCAGGAGTTTTCCAGGTCCTGGCAGGTGAACCTGTGGATTTTTCCTGAGGAGTTTTCCAGGTCCTGGCAGGTGAACCTGTGGATTTTTCCTGAGGAGTTTTCCAGGTCCTGGCAGGTGAACCTGTGGATTTTTCCCAGGAGTTTTCCAGGTCCTGACAGGTGAACCTGTGGATTTTTCCTGAGGAGTTTTCCAGGTCCTGGCAGGTGAACCTGTGGATTTTTCCCAGGAGTTTTCCAGGTCCTGGCAGGTGAACCTGTGGATTTTTCCCAGGAGTTTTCCAGGTCCTGGCAGGTGAACCTGTGGATTTTTCCTGAGGAGTTTTCCAGGTCCTGGCAGGTGAACCTGTGGATTTTTCCCAGGAGTTTTCCAGGTCCTGGCAGGTGAACCTGTGGATTTTTCCCAGGAGTTTTCCAGGTCCTGGCAGGTGAACCTGTGGATTTTTCCTGAGGAGTTTTCCAGGTCCTGGCAGGTGAACCTGTGGATTTTTCCCAGGAGTTTTCCAGGTCCTGGCAGGTGAACCTGTGGATTTTTCCCAGGAGTTTTCCAGGTCCTGGCAGGTGAACCTGTGGATTTTTCCCAGGATTTTCCAGGTCCTGGCAGGTGAAGCCCTGCGGTTCCTGCCCAGCTGTGTCACCCCAACAATCCCAACCCTTGGGAAGAGCCCGGGGCGAGCCGGGAGGGATCTCCCGGAGCAGGGATGGGCTTGGGAAGAGGCAGCAGCCGGATTTAAGCCAGGCCTGGCTGTTCCCGAGCTCCCTTTGCCGCTTGCAGGGCCTGGAGCCGCGGCCTCGTTCGGAGTTTTGGGTGTAGCCTGGGAAGAGCCCCTGGAGCTTCTCCCACCGTCCCTTCCCTCCCACACCGAGCCCACCACGGATTTGGAACACAGGGGAGAGGGGTGGGTTGGAAAGAGCCACAATTCCCAGCGGATTTCGCCCCAAAACCCCAAGAATTCCATGGAAAAAAATCCTGGAATTCCATGGAAAAATTTCCAGCGGATTTTGCCCTAAAGCCTTTGGAATTCCATAGAAAAAGGTCCCAATTCCCAGCAGATTTTGCCCTAAACCTCTTGGAATTCCATGGGAAAAGCCCAAATTGGCAATGGATTTTGCCCCAAAACCCCAAGAATTCCATGGAAAAAAATCCCAGAATTCCATGGAAAAATCCCAAGAATTCCATGGAAAAAGCCACAATTCCCAGCGGATTTTGTCCTAAACCTCTTAGAATTCCATGGAAAAAGCCTAAATTCCTAGTGGATTTTTCCCTAAAACCTTTGAAATTCCATGTAAAAAGCCCCAATTCTCAGCAGACATTGCCCCAAAACCTCAAGAATTCCATGGAAAAACCCCCCAGAATTCCATGGAATAATCTCAGCAATTCCATGGAAAAAGCCCCAATTCCCAGTAGATTTTGCCCTAAACCTTTGGAATTCCATGGAAAAATCCCAGGATTCCATGGAAAAAGCCCCAATTCCCCGGCAGATTTTGCCCCAAAACCCCAAGAAAAAAAATGATAAAATCCCAGTATTCCATGGGAAGAAAAGAAAAAAAGAAAGAGCTTTGGATTATCCCCCACAACCTCAACTCTTCGTTTGGGATTCCAATAAAATCATTTCTGGATCGATCCTGCTGCCCCTTGGCCAAGCAGCGTCTCCCACGTGCAATCCCAACATTTTTAGGCAAAGGGAAAAGCTGATCCAGTGGTGGCTTTGAATGGGAAAGTGTCTCAGACCCAGCAAAAAGAAGTTTTGGGGTTGATCGGGCCGAAATGGAGCTTCTCTTATTGTGGATTAAATTTGCAAAGTACACCTGGATTTATATTATTTTTAAATAAAAGAAATCGTGAAGAGAGTCCCCAAACAATAAGGAAAAGCCATTCCAGATATCCCAAATAGCAAAAATAGCCACACAAATCCTTCCTGAGGAGCTAAAAAGTTGTAAATAAAGATCACTAAAAATATTGAAGAAAGAAATTCACTAATGATGGATCGGCAGGGAATGGAAATTACAGAAATGAAAATTATTACTCCATTTTATTTCCATATTTTCAAGCCAAACCTTCCTCCTTGGGTCTAGCTCACTAAGAGGCCAAAATTCCTCCCGTCTTCCCAATTTTTTGGAATATGGAGAATATGGAAAATAAAGTGGAGTGAGGAAGGGGCTGGAGGGCAGGGAGAGGAGGGGAGGTGGATCCACCTGGACACATCCAGAGGGAGGGAATGAGCTCTGGAATCAGCCCTGGATGGGTCAGTTTGCCATGAACTGGCCCAAATCTGAATCTGGAACCTTCTTATCAACACCTGCGATGTCGGAGTCTAGAACATTCCTCTGGCCACCCTGGAGGGTTTGGAGATGGGACAGGGGGGTCTGGGGTCTGCACAAGGGGGTCAGAGCCTCACAGAGGACACTGCCTCTGATCCCTGCCATGGCAGTGAATGCCCACAGTGTGTGAAGAATCACAAGCTGAGAGAATTCAAAATAAGCAGTATTTAGTTTATCATAGAATGTAAATGTAGAATCTGGGATTTTTAGTATATGGGGCTGAAGAGACAAGATGGAGGAATTGGGGAGTGGCCCCTGTGCTCCTTGTTCTTGCTCTCGTCCCCCATTTTCTGCTGAGTTGGATTTTAGAGATTGGTTTAGAGTAGAACTGACATGTTAGCATAGGTAATAGGTATTAGTAAAATTTTGTAAATAAAAAGTTCATTTTGGACGGTGGTTGGGTCAGGGGTACTGTACATAAGGTGTGGGGCTCTCTGATCTGCCCAGTCCTGCTCTGCTGGGGACGCCTTGCAAAGCTCGTTAAGAACTGAGAGATAATTAAGAATAAACAGCCTTGATAACACGAACTGCTGGACTCAACTTGTCGTCTCTACCTCTGGTGTGAAACACCCAGGGTGAAGAGAAGACTGAAAACCTGATTAACTCTGGGAACAGCAACCCAGGGGAAACTCCCAGGGAACAGCAACCCTGGGGGAACCCTGAGCACCTTGGGGAACACCAACCCCAAGGAGAATCTCAGGGAATCAACAACCCTGAGAGGGAATCTCTCTGGAGGCCTGGAAAGGCAGGAAATAGATTTGGGAATCTCTCTGGAGGCCTGGAAAGGCAGGAAATAGATTTGGGAATCTCTCTGGAGGCCTGGAAAGGCAGGAAATAGATTTGGGAATCTCTCTGGAGGCCTGGAAAGGCAGGAAATAACGGCAGGGTGGATTTGGGGATGGGTGGAAGGATCTGCTGCCCATTCCCGGAGCTCCCTGGAGCTCACCCGCTGCGGGGAAGGCGATGCTGAGCTCCAGGGAATGCCAGGGACGTGCCAGCGGAGCAGAGCCAGGGATATTCGGGGAACAGGACGGTCAGAAATGGAGCTGGAGACGTTTCACAACAGCAGAGAGGCTCGGGGGGTTGTTTACAGAGCCCAGAGGGGAAATGAGGGATGAGGAAAGCTGGGAGTGGGACAGGGGGAGATGGCAGCACAGCACAGAATCCTCACGGAATAAAAAAAACCTCTTCTGAGTCCTCATAAAAAATCCTCGGGGATGAGAGGTGAACAAACGACCCTGGAGGAGCGGCAGGGGGGGAATGGCTGCAGCATTTCGTAATTGTTGTGAGTCACAGCTGGTATTTCTGGAAATGAGGGAGGAGGGAGCTCTGCCAGGAGCAGGGGAGGGCCGGCCTGAAAATCAGAGCTCCTTCCATGAGCTGTGCAGAGAAGGGAAATCCAACGCCAGGGAAGGTGGGAACAGCGGAATGAGGAGCTGGGATTGGGGGAAAGAGCTGGAAAATAGAGCCCTGTCCACGGAGCTGGTGGGATTTCCTGGCTGTCCCAAACAGGGGAATGGCCTGAGCTCCATGGATCTCCTGACCAACACCTGTTACCTTTGGGAGGAAGGAATTTGAAGAATTTCAAAGCTTTCTTGGCATGAATCTGATCCAAACCAGCAGCCAGATATTTGCTGGGCATGGAGAGACTGTGGGGAGGTGGAATCCCCATCCCTGGAGGCGTCCACAGAGCTCCTGGAGGTGTCCAAGGAACACCTGGAGGTGTCCAAAGGGCTCCTGGAGGTGTCCAAGGAGCTCCTGGAGGTGTCCAAGGAACACCTGGAGGTGTCCAAGGAGTTCCTGGAGGTGTCCAAGGAACTCCTGGAGGTGTCCAAGGAGCTCCTGGAGGTGTCCAAGGAAATCCTGGAGGTGTCCAAGGAGCTCCTGGAGGTGTCCAAGGAAATCCTGGAGGTGTCCAAGGAGCTCCTGGAGGTGTCCAAGGAGCTCCTGGAGGTGTCCAAGGAACACCTGGAGGTGTCCAAGGAGCTCCTGGAGGTGTCCAAGGAACACCTGGAGGTGTCCAAGGAACACCTGGAGGTGTCCAAGGAGCTCCTGGAGATGTCCAAGGAGCCCCTGGAGGTGTCCAAGGAGCTCCTGGAGGTGTCCAAGGAGCTCCTGGAGGTGTCCAAGGAGCTCCTGGAGGTGTCCAAGGAGCCCCTGGAGGTGTCCAAGGCTCTCCTGGCCTGGTGACAAGGTGTGGATCGGGCACAGCTTGGGCTCGATGATCCTGGAGGGCTTTTCCAGCCTCAGGGATTTTGGGATTCTGTGCCGCACCTCAGGAGATGATGTTGGACCTTCACCCAGGGCTTCCCACAGGACGGATCTCATGGCAGCGACCCCACGTGCTCTGTTTGGAAAAAGGAGAAGGAATTGGGCCCAGGCCAGCCCCCAAATCCCTCTCCTGAGGCAGCTGAGCAGATCCCAGCCCTGCCAGCATTCCAGCCCCTCCTTGTCCCTGTTCCAGCAGCTCCATGTGCGCCCAGGGAAGGAGGGACACGCACGGGGGTGACGTGATGGGACATCTGAGACGGCCAGGACGGAGGGATGTGTCTCTGCCAGGGCTCTGGGGCGCAGGGAATGGGATCCTGGGCGTGGAAATGAATGGATTCCCGCCTCACCAGGCGTCCTGGCAGGGCTGGGTGAGGTTTGGGATGGGTGTATTTAATGATTTCTCGTTAACTCTCATCCAGTCGTGTCTTGGAGAGGGACTTGGGACAAGTGAGAAGAAAAGGGAGAATGGCCTGAGGATGAAGGGCAGGGTTAGATGGGATATTAGGGAGAAATTCTTCCCTGTGAGGGTGGGAAAGCCCTGGAATGGATTTCCCAGAGAAGCTGTGGCTGCCCCTGGATCCCTGGAAGTGTCCAAGGCCAGGCTGGAGCAGCCTGGGACAGTGGGAGGTGTCCCTGCCCAAGGCAGGGTGCAGTGGGATGAGCTTTAAGGCCCTTTCTAACCCAACCCAGTCTGGGATTCCACGATTCCAAATCTTCCACAGGCTTTGAAACCCTGGAGAAACAAACTGCCTTTATCCAGGGGTTTATTAATTATGGCAAGGACAAAGTGCTCCATTTCTATAAAAAACTGCTGAAAAATCCCTCTTCAGCTCAGATCTCGATTTGTGACTGAGCAAAGAGTAATAATAACTCAGCTCTCTGGCCTGCAACCACTTTCATGCTCCAAAAGTTGGAAAATCCCTCCACGGTTGGCAAGAGGAGCAGGCAACATTGACACCTGCTGTCGGGAATTTTAATAGCCACGCACTCCAGCACAGCCAAGAGCAGGAAAACAGCCCCAAACAAACAAAAAAAAGGCGAAACAAGGGGGATTGCTCGCAGAAAGCTTTATTGACTCCTCATTATCGCACACGAGTAAACCCCAGGGATGGGTTGGCTGGAGAAGGGGGGGATCACTGGGGCCAGTTGCAGCAGGAGCAGGCGGGGTCGAAGACCAGCCCCTGCTCGCAGCTCTGCACGAAGGTCTGGCCGTTGAGGCAGCTGTAGAAGTTCCTGTTGTTGGTGGGGTCCGGGTAGATCCCGTTGGGTTTCCCGGCGCAGAAGCCGCTGCCGCCGGAGCCGCCGGAGCCGCCGGAGCCGCCGCCGGTGGTGGGGGGAGCCTCGGTGATGGGGGGCAGGGGCTCAGCGGGGGGAACGCAGTCTGGCATGGAGGAACCCAAGCAGGAAAAGGTTTATTTTATGTTCCCGGCCTTTCATCCCTCCCGCGCATCCAGAGGGAGCTTGGGAGTCTCCATGAGGGAGCTGCTCCCGCTGGTGGTGGGGGGAGGCTCGAAGGGGAGGAGGGGGGAACAGAGTCTGGAATTCAGGCAGGAAAGGACTGGGAGTGTTTAATTCCTGCCCATCCTTCACAGGGGGCTTGGGAGTCTCCATCAAGGAGCTGCCCCCGCTGGTGGGAGCCTCAGAGATGGGAGGAAGGGGCTCAGAGGGCAAACGCAGTCTGGAATTGAGGCAGGAAAGGACTGGGAGTGTTTAATTCCTCCCACACCTCCATAGGAATTTTGGGAGTCTCCATCAAGGAGATGCTCCCGCTGGTGGGAGCCTCAGAGATGGAGGAAGGGGCTCAGAGGGCAAACGCAGTCTGGAATTCAGGCGGGAAAGGGCTGGAAGTGTTTCATCCCTCCCACACCTCCACAGGAATTTTGGGAGTCTCCATCAGGGAGCTGCTGCCGCTCTCCTGCAGCCACTCACCGCCGCTCTGCAGCCCCAGGCCCTTCTTCAGGCTGGAGATCAGCGGGTATTTGCCCTCCTTGCAGAAATCCCCAGTGAAGTCATCCATGTCCAGGGCCCAGACCATGGCCCCTCCAAAGTTGTTCTTCTTCAGCCAATCCACCTGTGGGGAGGAAGATCCCGGTGAGCCCCAGGAACGGATCCCAGGGGAGGCTCCGGCCTCGTCCCAGCACGGCCCCGCTGCCCCCAGACCTTGATGCCGAAGCTCTTGACGTTGTCGTAGCCGACCCACTCGCTGCCCTTGTAGGCGTAGGGAACGTCCTGGGGTTCATCCCAAGCCTGGGTGGCTCCAGAGCTCAGCAGACTGCAGATCTGAGGAGAGGGAAGCAGGAATGTTACCCACAAAAAGGGAAGAGCCCAGGCTCTGCTGCTGCCTTGCCTTTATCCTCTGGTTTGGAGCCATGTCCCAGTTCCCGGAGTGCACAACTCCTTCCCAGCCATTCCACGGACAGCTTTGTGTCTGAGCCACGCAGAAAACTCCCCGCGAGCCTCCTGATCCATTCCTTCCAATGATCTGAGACAGGAATGTGGTGGGAGCAGCCGTACCTCGTAGTAAGCCAGAGTTCCGGCCTCCCTGGTGTAGGGCCCGGCGGGGCCAGGCCCGGACGCTGGAGCTCCCACGGAGGTGTCGGATGGGTTCTGCAGGGTGAAGCTCTTTCCGTAGGTTGGGAATCCCACCAGGAGCTTCTCAGCTGGGGCCCCGTTGCTCTTCCAATAGTTCATGGCGTATTCCTGCAAGGAACCAGCCCCGCTCGAGGCTTTGCTGGGATTTGTAGGACGAATTCCTCAAAATCTCCCCGGGGGAGCCGCCGAGGATCTGAGCCCCGCGAGTGCCCCACAGAAACACTCACAACGTTGAAGTATTTGTAGTCGCCGGTGTCAGCAGGGCCGGCGTACAGGGGGCTGTTCTCGCCCGTGTTCCTCTCCCAGGACCCGTGGAAGTCGTAGGTCATCACGTGGATGTAATCCAGGTACCTGCGGCCAGCGGGGGCTGTGTCCTCACCCAGGCACCAGAGCTGAGGGTGCCCGGCCACCGCCCCCAGCCCCGGCACACGGGGCTCCCTGCGGGGCTCCTTCACTTCAGCACTTCCAGGAAACCCCTCCAAGCCCCCCAGGGACCCCCGGCTTTGCCACTCACTTGCCAATCTCAGCAATCTCGTAGCCGGCCTGGATGGTGGAAAGTCCGGCAGCAACAGCGGCGGTGACCATGAGCCGGGGCTGGTTGCTCTGTTTGGCCTCCTGCTCGAAGGCTGCCAGCAGTTCCTGAGGGATCCAAGGGACAGCGATCACTGGGGGCTCTGGGACGGGGCTGTGCAGCCACCCAGAGCTCCCAGGGCTGGCGCCAAGCCCACCTTAACCAGGACGGTGAAGAGAGCCTTGTCCTGGGCAGGGCTGCCCCTGGAGCCGGGGTATTCCCAGTCCAGGTCCAGCCCGTCAAACTGATACTGCCGCAGGAACTTGATGACGGACTTGATGAAGGTCTGGCGGTTCTCGGGAGAGGAGACCATGGTGGTGAACCTGGGCAAGCAGAGCAGGAGAGAGGTGGGGTTTCCATGGAGCCCCGTTCCAGCTCTCCTTCTCTTTCCCCATTGCTCTTTAGGGCAGGACATGGGTTGAGCTCACTTCTGGGTGCCGAAATTCCATCCTCCAATGGCCAGCAGGGTCTTCAGATCTTTGTTCCTGCAAGGCAAGAGGCAGCACCCTGAGCTGTTGCATGTCCACAGCCCCCATAGCCGCTGTCCCCATGCCCAGGGGACGGGGCTGTCGCCCTGCCCTGCCCTGTCCGTGTCTCTCTCCTCTTCCCTCAGCGTCCCTCGGCCGGAGCCGCTGTCCCCGCGCCGAGCCCGGACCCAGGGCAGGGCTGGCAGGGAGCAGCGCCGTGCCCGGGGCTGCGGCACTCACTGGTTCTTGAGGCCGTTGAAGGACTTGTACAGGGTCTCGTCGTTCCACTCGTAGGTGGTGATCTCGTTGTTCTTCATGTCGGCGAAGGCGTAGATCAGGTGGTTGCACAGGCAGGGGTCGACATTTTCGGGGGTGAACTTGCCCAGGCCGGGCCGGTACTGGGCCCAGTTGGTGAAGTAACAGGTCAGCACATAGGCAGTGCCTGCGGGACACAGCGGGCATGGAGGGGCTGCAGCGCCCCGGGCACAGCGCGGCCCCTCGGGCGCGGCATCCCCCGGCACGGGCCGGGCACAGCTCCCGGCGCGGGGCACAGCTCCGGGAAAGGGCAGCGGGGCCGGGCAGCCCCCGCACCCTGCCGGGCTCCCTGCCCGCCGCAGCCCCGCGCTCGGCGCCCTCCTCCTGCGGGGCCGGCCGGGGCTCGGGGCCGCCGCTGCCCTCAGCCCCCGCCGCGGGCTCTGTGCCCCGCACGGGCCCGGCCGGCCCGGGGGCAGCGCCGGCTCCTGCCCGAGCGGCTCCGGGGAAGCAGCACCTACCGAGCTGGGCGTGCAGCAGCAGGGCCAGGCCTGGAGGGCACAAGGAAACAACAAACCCGTCACTGTTTGCTCTCACCAATGCAAAGCTCTTCTGCAACGCTCTGCTCCCAGGCTGAGGCAGAGGAGTTCTTCGAGAGAACAGGCTAACATTTGTTCTAGCATTCCAGTAAAATTTGTCAAATCATTTCAGGTAAAAGCATAGAAAGGAACCCAAGCAGGTTCCAAAGCTGTCATTTGATTTTGAGATGTAAGTTAGAAAGCACATTTCAGTTCCACCCTGCAATGAACCCTGCCCATGCTCAAAGCAGAACAGATCCCCAGCCACACCAGCACTAAAGAACAGATGTCTGCCTGCCCAAAGGAAATTGAGAAACCTTTGAGAGAGAAGAGAGAGCAGCATTTTTCCCCCTCCACCCCCTGTCCCGGCAGCAGAGCGGCAGTGCCAGAGCCTGCAGCCTGCTCAGGAGGGCAGGGAGCTCCAGGCTGCAGCAGCACTCACCGGTGAGCAGAGTGAGCTTGGCCATCTTGGACCAGGACTGCTGTGCTCAGCCTCTCGGCCACTTTTATATCCTTCCCCATCCTCCTGCCAGCCTTACATCAACAGCCACGGACAAATATTATGAAATTTGGCAAAGACCCCATCAACAAATCTGACACCAGGACAATGGGCCTGAGCCCTCCCGCTGGAGGGGTCACTGCTGTGGGGCTGTGCCACGTCCTGGTGCTGCAAGGGCAGATAAAGAACGGGATTAGATTGCTCGGATTGTTCCAAGGGTTGTTTCCATGTTTGTGACCCTGCTGGTGGCGGTGCAGGGACCGGTGGCTGAAGTGTGTGACCTTGTGCTGTCCTTGAGCCCTTCCCCAGGGCTGGCACTGCCAAAGCCGAGCTTTGGGCTTTGCCAGGCTCAGGTGTCCTTGGTGGGACCGGCCCCAGGCAGGAGCGGGCAGGGCTCCGGCTGCAGCCCTGGGAATGTTGGAGGCTGTGGGATCTGGGCTCACTGGCCGTGGGCAGGGCAGGGCCAGAGGGACCCGGGGGGTCTGAGCTGTGCCTTGCCCACCCAGCTGAGCTGGGCTCTCCTCAGGGAAGCAGAGGAAATTCCTTTTATTTTTTTAGAGGTTGAACTCTCAAGGTACACCCCAGATAATGGGGCAGGTTAATTTTCCTCTCACCTTTATCCCCTCATCTTTCTGCTCTGCTCTTTCCCAAACTGAGACACCCCCGTGTTTCCGAGCATTCCCGTTTCTCCTTAAGTGAATCTCCATCAGCCGAATGCCTCAAAATATCTTCCCCACATTTTTATTTTCACCTTCTGCCCAGGTGCACATTCCAAACTCTCACCCTGTGCGATGGCACCGGGAATTTCTTCCCTTTTGCCCACTCAGGAGTGTGGACACGGCTGTGTCCCTGCACTGGGATGTTTAATTCCTTTCAGGGTGACACAAAGGTGACTTTCCAGGAGGTCACCCCGCCTTGGATGAATGGAATCCTGGAGAACAGCCTGGTATCAGATGCTGGCTGCCCTGCAGATTAAATGTGCCAGCCCGAGCCTTTGGGATTTGGTGCAGGCACGGGGTGGGATACGGCCGATAACAGGACAACATCCTCAAGGAGTATTTTTCCAATGTTTTTCTTGGTTGATAAAGTCCCAGGGTACAAATTCAACTGGGACAGATCTGGAAAATCCTACCCTCGGTGACCTCTGGAGCATTTTCAGCTCTGTTATCCACAGAAGGTGTTTGGTGTAAAAAGGAGAGCATTTGAGGCAGGCTCAAGGACAGTGATTTGTGTTCAAACAAACTCAGATCCTGGAATTTTCCTTCAGGATTTTCCTTCAGGATTTTCCTTCAGGACTTTTCCTGCCCTTCTCCTGTTATAACAAAGTTGGTTTGCCGTGGGTTCCCTGGGAGTGGTGGGAGGTATCAAAGGGCACAAAATTGGTCCTTACTGAAAGAATTCCAATTAAAAAGAGCAAACAGGGGCCTTCCAACTACTCCAGTGTTGGGCTGCAGAGAGATTCTGCCACTCTGGGCTCTTCCTGCTGCATCTTCCCTCTAAAACACTTTATCTTCATATACATATTTCTTTTATTTACATGCATAAACATAATTATTTTTATTTCTGTACATATTTATTTCTACTTCTCTACATTTGTATTTGTATTTATATTTGTAATGGTATATATTTATATTTATATTTATATTTATATTTATATTTATATTTATATTTATATTTATATTTATATTTATATTTATATTTATATTTATATTTATATTTATATTTATATTTATATTTATATTTATATTTATTCTGCATCTATGTCTCTATTTCTCTGCGTATATATTTATATTTCTCTGCACATGTATATTTTGAATTCTCTGTATATGTATTTATTTCTATTTCTCTGCATGTATATTTATATTTCTCTGCACATGTATATTTTGAATTCTCTGTATATGTTTATTCTTATTTCTCTGCATATCCATATGGATTTATTTAAATTTATCCATATACATTTATTTAAATTTATGCATCCCCATATATATTTAAATAAATTTATCCACGCCCACATTTATTTATTTAAATCTATCCATATCCATATCCATTTATGGCCCATACCACGAGGCCCTGGGCTCAGCACTGGGATTTTCCTGCCCGTGGCAGCTCCAGGATTCTCCTGGAGATGGATCCGTGTTTCCCTGAGTGCCACAGCCTCAGAGCCTGAGAGCCTCCAGCATTACCTACCAAGGAAGGTACAGGTTGGATATTAGGAAAAAATTTTTTCACTGAAAGAGTAATAAAGCACTGGAATTGTCTTCCCAGGGAGGTGGTGGAGTCACCATCCCTGGATGTGTTTAAAAAAAGACTGGAAATGCATTTAGTGCTATGGTCTAGCTGAGGTGTTCAGGCATAGGTTGGACTTGATGATCTTAGAGGTCTCTTCCAACCTCATTATTCTGTGATTCTGTGATTCTGTGATTCTGTGATTCTGTGATTCTGTGATTCCCAGCTCCTGGAAAAACAACCAGCTCCAAGGTGGGGCAGCTGGGCTGGGAGATTCCCGAGGGATTTTCCTGCACGCAGGAGCCCGAGGGGCGGCTGCAGCACCCGGAGGGATCCGAGGGGCTGGAATGCTGCCCCTGGGATGGGATCTGGGAACAGCCTCTGGTGCTGCTGCTTTTCCTCCCTGTGGGAACCCCGGGGCTGCTGCTGCTGCTGTCACAAAGCTCTCCCTGCTCTGGGAAGGTTTTCCAGGGAATCTCTGAGGCTCCTTCCCAGACAGAAGCCGCTCATTGGCATTTTGAGGACTCCAGTTCTGCAATTCCACCCTCAGGCTGCTGAACTTGGACAGGGCTGGAATTTTCGGGCTCCAGGACACATCAGGAGTCTGTGGTGGGTTGGGACGTGCTCAGCAGAACCATTCCTGAAGGGAGGAATTCCTACAGCTGCCTCTGAGCCAGAGCACCAGGCCTGGGCAGTTTTGAGACTGGTCCCTTTGCAATGTGACTTTTCCAAGAGGAGAATCTTTTTCCTGGCCAAATGGGCTGGAAAAGGGCTGGGTGGGGAGCCAGAGTCCTGCTTGTGCCACCGTGACCCTTCTCCCTGTGCACTTTCAGGACCTTCCCTGTGCTCTTTCAGGACCTTCCCTGTGCCTGCTGATATTTTTTTCCTTCTCAACACCTGCCCTGTTGGCACTGGAAGAAATCCTTGGAAAATGTCCTGTCAGGGCTTGTTAAAATACAGACTGTGGCTTCAGGCTCTTCCCTTCCCTGACCATAATAATCACCAGACAATCCTGGAGCATCAAAATATTAAGGACAAAATGAGTTGAAACAAGAAGCTGCTGGGTTTGCGTGAAGCTTTATTGAATCATTCTCATTGTGTGCAATGGGATCAGAGGGATCATGGGGCGGGAACGGGATCGGGATCTCCAGGGCCAGTCCCCACCATCGGCACTGCAGCTCCTCCTGCACCTCCAGCAGCTGCAGGGACGTGAGGACTGCGCCGTGCGGGGCTCTTGCAGCCTGAAAAGAAAGCAGGATTCTCCTTGGGGATGAGTTTGTGATGCCCCCTCCTCCTCCCTGCCCCTCTTGGGCATTCCCACGGCCCCAGGGTGTTCCCAATATCCCTCCCCATGGCACTCACGGCACGTTCACACCCCCAGGCCCTTCTTCAGGCTGGAGATCAGCGGGTATTTGCCCTGGTGGCAGAAGGTGCCAGTGAAGTCATCCAGGTCGATGGTCCAGACCATGGCCCCTCCAAAGTTGTTCTGCTTCAGCCAATCCACCTGTGGGGAGAAAGATCCCGGTGAGCCCCAGGAACGGATCCCACGGGAGGCTCCGGCCTCATCCCAGCACTGTCCCCCATTCTTAATCTGCCCCTGCAGCACCAGGACGTGGCTCAGCCCCACAGACCTTGAGGTTGAAGCTCCTGACGTTGTCGTAGCCGATCCACTCATTGCCCTTGTAGGCGTAGGGCACATCCTCGGGGGCGTCCCAAGCCTGGGTGGCTCCGGAGTCCAGGAAGGTGCAGATCTGGGAGAAAGGGCAGTGGGAACGTGGGCCAGGTTAGGAATTCTGTGCTGGAAGTCCCAGCAGTGTCTGAGCCGCCCTTGCAGTCCCACACACACCTCGTAGTAAGCCAGGAGCCCGGCCTCGCCGGTGTAGGGTCCCGCGGGGCCAGGGCCTGAGGCCGGGGCTCCGATGCCGGTGTTGGATGGGTTCTGCAGGGTGAAGGTTTTCCCGTAGGTTGGGAATCCCACCAGGAGCTTCTGAGCTGGGGCGCCGTTGTTCTTCCAGTAGTTCATGGCGTATTCCTGGAAAAGCCAGCACGGTTCAGGGGCGTGCAGGGATGGGCTGTGGGGAGAGCAGCCCTGGCCCGGGGGTCCCAAAGGCACTCACAACGCTGAGGGTGCCGCTGCTGTGCAGGGGGCTGTTCTCGCCCGTGGAGCCGTCCCAGGGCCCGTGGAAGTCGTAGGTCATGACGTGGATGTAATCCAGGTACCTGCGGGCAGCGGGGGCTGTGTCCTCACCCAGGCACCAGAGCTGAGGGTGCCCCCAGCCCCGGCCATGAGCCCTCCTCCCGCACATGGGGCTCCCTCAGGGGCTCTCTGCAGCTTTCCCTGGCAGGAACCCACCCTGGTGCCACCTGCAACCCCAGGCTTGCCACTCACTTGCCCAGCTCAGCAATCTCGTAGCCGGCCTGGATGGTGGAAAGTCCTCCGGCCACAGCAGCGGTGACCATGAGCCGGGGCCGGTTGCTCTGTTTGGCCTCCTGCTCGAAGGCTGCCACCAGTTCCTGAGGGATCCAAGGGACAGCGATCACTGGGGGCTTGGGGCTGAGGCTTTGCAGCTGCCCCAGGCTCAGAGGCTCAGAGGCCGGAGCTGTGGCCAGCAGAGCCTGGAGCCAAGCCCACCTTAACCAGGACGGTGAAGAGAGCCTTGTCCTGGGCGGGGCTGCCCCTGGAGCCGGGGTATTCCCAGTCCAGGTCCAGCCCATCAAATCCGTGCTGGCGCAGGAACCTGACCACGGAGTTGATGAAGGTCTGGCGGTTCTGGGGTGTGGAGACCATGGTGGTGAACCTGGGCAAGCAGAGCAGGAGAGAGTCGGGTTGGAATGGAGCCTCTTCCTCCATTCCCTCCCTTTCCCCAGAGTCACTATTGAAAGGAGCTGGTTTGAACTCACTTCTGGGTGCCGAAATTCCATCCTCCAATGGCCAGCAGGGTCTTCAGGTTCCTGTTCCTGCAAGGAAGGGGAAGAAACCAGAGTGACCCCAAGGATTTGGTGTCACCTTTGCAGGCCAGGTCCTTTTGGGGGTAAAGGCCAAGGGATAACAGGCAGCACTCGGTGCCGCTGTCCCTGAGCTCAGGGGACAGGGCTGTCACCCTGCCCTGCCCTGCCCAGCCCCAGAGGGAGCAGCGCCGTGCCCGGGGCTGCGGCACTCACTGGTTCTTGAGGCCGTTGAAGGACTTGTACAGGGTCTCGTCGTTCCACTCGTAGGTGGTGATCTCGTTGTTCTTCATGTCGGCGAAGGCGTAGATCAGGTGGTTGCACAGGTTGGGGTCGATGTTCTCAGGGGTGTATTTGCCCAGACCAGGCCGGTACTGGGCCCAGTTGGTGAAGTAACAGGTCAGCACATAGGCAGTGCCTGCGGGGACACAGCGGGCATGGAGGGGCTGCAGCGCCCCGGGCACAGCGCGGCCCCTCGGGCCGGGGCAGCGCCGGCTCCTGCCGGAGCGGCTCCGGGGAAGCAGCACCTACCGAGCTGGGCGTGCAGCAGCAGGGCCAGGCCTGGAGGGCACAAGGAAACAACAAACCCGTCACTCTTTGCTCTCACCAATGCAAAGCTCTTCTGCAACGCTCTGCTCCCAGGCTGAGGCAGAGGAGTTCTAGAGAACAGCCTAAAACTTGTCCAAGCATTTCAGGTAAAAGCATAGAAGAGAACCCAAGCAAGTTCCGAAGCTGTCATTTGACTTTTAGATATAAGTTAGAAAGCACATTTCAGTTCCACCCTGCAATGAACCCTGTCCATGCTCAAAGCAGAACAGATCCCCAGCCACACCAGCACTAAAGAACAGATGTCTCCCTGCCCAAAGGAAATTTAGAAACCTTTGAGAGAGAAGAGAGAGCAGCATTTTTCCCCCTCCACCCCCTGTCCCGGAAGCAGAGCGGCAGTGCCAGAGCCTGCAGCCTGCTCAGGAGGGCAGGGAGCTCCAGGCTGCAGCAGCACTCACCGGTGAGCAGAGTGAGCTTGGCCATCTTGGACCAGGACTGCTGTGCTCAGCCTCTCGGCCACTTTTATATCCTTCCCCATCCTCCTGCCAGCCTTACATCAACAGCCATGAACAAATATTATGAAATTTGGCAAAGACCCCATCAACAAATCTGACACCAGGACAATGGGCCTGAGCCCTCCTGCTGGAGGGGTCACTGCTGTGGGGCTGTGCCATATCCTGGTGCTGCAAGGGCAGATAAAGAATGGGATTAGATTGCTTGGATTGTCCAGGTGTTGTTTTTAACAACAGCTTTGTGTCCTTGCTGGCCACTGAGCAGGGACTGATGACTGAAGTGTGTGACCTTGTGCTGTCCTTGAGTCCTTCCGGAGATGCTGGCACTGCCAAAACAAATGTGTGGCACAAGGGTTTGGTCTCCTTGGGTTTATGGAAACAAAGTGAATCAGAATCAGCCTCTGCTGTGTTGTCCTCCCACTTGTTCTTGTGACCACGGGTGTCAGGAGATTCGGGAAAGAGGATGACAAACAAGTCCTCTTGCAGAAGAATTTATCAGGTGGTGAATGACTCAGTCAAAACAAATGTGGTTTTTCTTAAGTGATTCCTGCGGTCTGCGTCCCTGAGGAGAGCCCAGCTCAGCTGGGTGGGCAAGGCACAGCTCAGACCCCCCGGGTCCCTCTGGCCCTGCCCTGCCCACAGCCAGTGAGCCCAGATCCCACAGCCTCCAACATTCCCAGGGCTGCAGCCGGAGCCCTGCCCGCTCCTGCCTGGGGCCGGTCCCACCAAGGACACCTGAGCCTGGCAAAGCCCAAAGCTCGGCTTTGGCAGTGCCAGCCCTGGAGAAGGGCTCAAGGACAGCACAAGGTCACACACTTCAGCCACCGGTCCCTGCACCGCCACCAGCAGGGTCACAAACATGGAAACAACCCTTGGAACAATCCGAGCAATCTAATCCCGTTCTTTATCTGCCCTTGCAGCACCAGGACGTGGCACAGCCCCACAGCAGTGACCCCTCCAGCGGGAGGGCTCAGGCCCATTGTCCTGGTGTCAGATTTGTTGATGGGGTCTTTGCCAAATTTCATAATATTTGTCCGTGGCTGTTGATGTAAGGCTGGCAGGAGGATGGGGAAGGATATAAAAGTGGCCGAGAGGCTGAGCACAGCAGTCCTGGTCCAAGATGGCCAAGCTCACTCTGCTCACCGGTGAGTGCTGCTGCAGCCTGGAGCTCCCTGCCCTCCTGAGCAGGCTGCAGGCTCTGGCACTGCCGCTCTGCTGCCGGGGCAGGGGGCGGAGGGGGAAAAATGCTGCTCTCTCTTCTCTCACAAAGGTTTCTCAATTTCCTTTGGGGCTGGAGACATCTGTTCTTTAGTGCTGGTGTGGTTGGGGATCTGTTCTGCTTTGAGCATGGACAGGGTTCATTGCAGGGTGGAACTGAAATGTGCTTTCTAACTTACATCTCAAAATCAAATGACAGCTTTGGAACCTGCTTGGGTTCTCTCTATACTTTTACCTGAAATGATTTGAGAAATTTTACTGGAATGCTAGAAGAAATGTTAGCCTGTTCTCTCGAAGAACTCCTCTGCCTCAGCCTGGGAGCAGAGCGTTGCAGAAGAGCTTTGCATTGGTGAGAGCAAAGAGTGACGGGTTTGTTGTTTCCTTGTGCCCTCCAGGCCTGGCCCTGCTGCTGCACGCCCAGCTCGGTAGGTGCTGCTTCCCCGGAGCCGCTCGGGCAGGAGCCGGCGCTGCCCCCGGGCCGGCCGGGCCCGTGCGGGGCACAGAGCCCGCGGCGGGGGCTGAGGGCAGCGGCGGCCCCGAGCCCCGGCCGGCCCCGCAGGAGGAGGGCGCCGAGCGCGGGGCTGGGGCGGGCAGGGAGCCCGGCAGGGTGCGGGGGCTGCCCGGCCCCGCTGCCCTTTCCCGGAGCTGTGCCCCGCACCGGGAGCTGTGCCCGGCCCGTGCCGGGGGATGCCGCGCCCGAGGGGCCGCGCTGTGCCCGGGGCGCTGCAGCCCCTCCATGCCCGCTGTGTCCCGCAGGCACTGCCTATGTGCTGACCTGTTACTTCACCAACTGGGCCCAGTACCGGCCCGGCCTGGGCAAGTTCACCCCCGAAAATGTCGACCCCTGCCTGTGCAACCACCTGATCTACGCCTTCGCCGACATGAAGAACAACGAGATCACCACCTACGAGTGGAACGACGAGACCCTGTACAAGTCCTTCAACGGCCTCAAGAACCAGTGAGTGCCGCAGCCCCGGGCACGGCGCTGCTCCCTGCCAGCCCTGCCCTGGGTCCGGATCAGCGCGGGGACAGCGGCTCCGGCCGAGGGACGCTGAGGGAAGAGGAGAGAGACACGGACAGGGCAGGGCAGGGGGACAGCCCCGTCCCCTGGGCATGGGGACAGCGGCTATGGGGGCTGTGGACATGCAAGAGCTCAGGGTGCTGCCTCTTGCCTTGCAGGAACAAAGATCTGAAGACCCTGCTGGCCATTGGAGGATGGAATTTCGGCACCCAGAAGTGAGCTCAACCCATGTCCTGCCCTAAAGAGCAACGGGGAAAGAGAAGGAGAGCTGGAACGGGGCTCCATGGAAACCCCACCTCTCTCCTGCTCTGCTTGCCCAGGTTCACCACCATGGTCTCCTCTCCCGAGAACCGCCAGACCTTCATCAAGTCCGTCATCAAGTTCCTGCGGCAGTATCAGTTTGACGGGCTGGACCTGGACTGGGAATACCCCGGCTCCAGGGGCAGCCCTGCCCAGGACAAGGCTCTCTTCACCGTCCTGGTTAAGGTGGGCTTGGCGCCAGCCCTGGGAGCTCTGGGTGGCTGCACAGCCCCATCCCAGAGCCCCCAGTGATCGCTGTCCCTTGGATCCCTCAGGAACTGGTGGCAGCCTTCGAGCAGGAGGCCAAACAGAGCAACCAGCCCCGGCTCATGGTCACCGCCGCCGTTGCTGCCGGACTTTCCACCATCCAGGCCGGCTACGAGATTGCTGAGATTGGCAAGTGAGTGGCAAAGCCGGGGGTCCCAGGGGGGCTTGGAGGGGTTTCCTGGAAGTGCTGAAGTGAAGGAGCCCCGCAGGGAGCCCCGTGTGCCGGGGCTGGGGGCGGTGGCCGGGCACCCTCAGCTCCGGTGCCTGGGTGAGGACACAGCCCCCGCTGGCCGCAGGTACCTGGATTACATCCACGTGATGACCTACGACTTCCACGGGTCCTGGGAGAGGAACACGGGCGAGAACAGCCCCCTGTACGCCGGCCCTGCTGACACCGGCGACTACAAATACTTCAACGTTGTGAGTGTTTCTGTGGGGCACTCGCGGGGCTCAGATCCTCGGCGGCTCCCCCGGGGAGATTTTGAGGAATTCGTCCTACAAATCCCAGCAAAGCCTCGAGCGGGGCTGGTTCCTTGCAGGAATACGCCATGAACTATTGGAAGAGCAACGGGGCCCCAGCTGAGAAGCTCCTGGTGGGATTCCCAACCTACGGAAAGAGCTTCACCCTGCAGAACCCATCCGACACCTCCGTGGGAGCTCCAGCGTCCGGGCCTGGCCCCGCCGGGCCCTACACCAGGGAGGCCGGAACTCTGGCTTACTACGAGGTACGGCTGCTCCCACCACATTCCTGTCTCAGATCATTGGAAGGAATGGATCAGGAGGCTCCCGGGGAGTTTTCTGCGTGGCTCAGGCACAAAGCTGTCCGTGGAATGGCTGGGAAGGAGTTGTGCACTCCGGGAACAGGGACACGGCTCCAAACCAGAGGATAAAGGCAAGGCAAGGGCAGAGCCTGGGCTCTTCCCTTTTTGTGGGTAACATTCCTGCTTCCCTCTCCTCAGATCTGCAGTCTGCTGAGCTCTGGAGCCACCCAGGCTTGGGATGAACCCCAGGACGTTCCCTACGCCTACAAGGGCAGCGAGTGGGTCGGCTACGACAACGTCAAGAGCTTCGGCATCAAGGTCTGGGGGCAGCGGGGCCGTGCTGGGACGAGGCCGGAGCCTCCCCTGGGATCCGTTCCTGGGGCTCACCGGGATCTTCCTCCCCACAGGTGGATTGGCTGAAGAAGAACAACTTTGGAGGGGCCATGGTCTGGGCCCTGGACATGGATGACTTCACTGGGGATTTCTGCAAGGAGGGCAAATACCCGCTGATCTCCAGCCTGAAGAAGGGCCTGGGGCTGCAGAGCGGCGGTGAGTGGCTGCAGGAGAGCGGCAGCAGCTCCCTGATGGAGACTCCCAAAATTCCTGTGGAGGTGTGGGAGGGATGAAACACTTCCAGCCCTTTCCCACCTGAATTCCAGACTGTGTTTGCCCTCTGAGCTCCTGCCTCCATCTCCGAGGCTCCCACCAGCAGGGGCAGCTCCTTGATGGAGACTCCCAAAATTCCTATGGAGGTGTGGGAGGAATTAAACACTCCCAGTCCTTTCCTGCCTCAATTCCAGACTGTGTTTGCCTTCTGAGCCCCTTCCTCCATCTCTGAGGCTCCCACCAGCGGGAGCAGCTCCTTGGTGGAGACTCCCAAGCTCCCTGTGAAGGATGGGCAGGAATTAAACACTCCCAGTCCTTTCCTGCCTGAATTTCAGACTCTGTTCCCCCCTCCTCCCCTTCGAGCCTCCCCCCACCACCAGCGGGAGCAGCTCCCTCATGGAGACTCCCGAGCTCCCTCTAGATGTGCGGGAGGGATGAAAGGCCGGGAACATAAAATAAACCTTTTCCTGCTTGGGTTCCTCCATGCCAGACTGCGTTCCCCCCGCTGAGCCCCTGCCCCCCATCACCGAGGCTCCCCCCACCACCGGCGGCGGCTCCGGCGGCTCCGGCGGCTCCGGCGGCAGCGGCTTCTGCGCCGGGAAACCCAACGGGATCTACCCGGACCCCACCAACAACAGGAACTTCTACAGCTGCCTCAACGGCCAGACCTTCGTGCAGAGCTGCGAGCAGGGGCTGGTCTTCGACCCCGCCTGCTCCTGCTGCAACTGGCCCCAGTGATCCCCCCCTTCTCCAGCCAACCCATCCCTGGGGTTTACTCGTGTGCGATAATGAGGAGTCAATAAAGCTTTCTGCGAGCAATCCCCCTTGTTTCGCCTTTTTTTTGTTTGTTTGGGGCTGTTTTCCTGCTCTTGGCTGTGCTGGAGTGCGTGGCTATTAAAATTCCCGACAGCAGGTGTCAATGTTGCCTGCTCCTCTTGCCAACCGTGGAGGGATTTTTCCAACTTTTGGAGCATGAAAGTGGTTGCAGGCCAGAGAGCTGAGTTATTATTACTCTTTGCTCAGTCACAAATCGAGATCTGAGCTGAAGAGGGATTTTTCAGCAGTTTTTTATAGAAATGGAGCACTTTGTCCTTGCCATAGTTAATAAACCCCAGGATAAAGGCAGTTTGTTTCTCCAGGGTTTCAAAGCCTGTGGAAGATTTGGAATCGTGGAATCCCAGACTGGGTTGGGTTAGAAAGGGCCTTAAAGCTCATCCCATTCCACCCTGCCTTGGGCAGGGACACCTCCCACTGTCCCAGGCTGCTCCAGCCTGGCCTTGGACACTTCCAGGGATCCAGGGGCAGCCACAGCTTCTCTGGGAAATCTATTCCAGAGCTTTCCCACCCTCACAGGGAAGAATTTCTCCCTAATATCCCATCTAACCCTGCCCTTCATCCTCAGGCCATTCTCCCTTTTCTTGTCACTCCAGCCCCTTGTCCAAAATCAAAGCCATGGAGGGATTTTCCAGGAACCTCCCGGCAACTTTTGGAGAAGCTCTGCAGCCCCTCCGTGCCCGCTGTGTCCTGCCTGTGTGCTGAGCTGTCACTGCACCAACTGGGCCCAGCACAGGCCTGACAGGGGCAGATACACAAACTCATCCCCAAAGAAAATCCTGTTTTCTTTTCAGGCTGCAAGAGCCCCGCACGGCGCAGTCCTCACGTCCCTGCAGCTGCTGGAGGTGCAGGAGGAGCTGCAGTGCCGATGGTGGGGACTGGCCCTGGAGATCCCGATCCCGTTCCCGCCCCGTGATCCCTCTGATCCCATTGCACACAATGAGAATGATTCAATAAAGCTTCACGCAAACCCAGCAGCTTCTTGTTTCAACTCATTTTGTCCTTAATATTTTGATGCTCCAGGATTGTCTGGTGATTATTATGGTCAGGGAAGAGCCTGAAGCCACAGTCTGTATTTTAACAAGCCCTGACAGGACATTTTCCAAGGATTTCTTCCAGTGCCAGCAGGGCAGGTGTTGAGAAGGAAAAAAAATATCAGCAGGCACAGGGAAGGTCCTGAAAGAGCACAGGGAGATCCCATTGCACACAATGAGAATAATTCAATAAAGCTTCACGCAAACCCAGCAGTTTCTTGTTTCAACTCATTTAGTCCTGAGTATTTTTAGGTTGTTTTTTTTTGTCCTCAGTATTTTGTTGCTTCCTGCTTCTCTCAGGATGTTCACACTCGTGCTCGGGGAAGGGCTTGGATTTCATCCCAGCCAGGGATTTTTTGCTGCCCTACCCTGGCAGCCGCTTGGAAACCGAGGCAGGAACTGTTTCCACATCCCCACGGCTTTGACATCACAACCCGAGGCTGCTGCCCGGAGCCAGCCCAGCGCATTCCACAGGGAAATGCCGGATCCTCGGCCTCCCCCTGCTCCCTCCCGGTGCTGCCATCCCCCTGTCCCATCCCTGTGACAACCCAGCCCATCCCGGGCAGCTCTGGCAGGGCAGGATGGCAGTGGGGCACAAAGGTGAGAGCTGGGCGAGATGGGGGCACCCAGGGGGGCTCTGTTTTCTTCTCCTTCACCTCTGTCCTGGTTTAGGACAAATTAGGGGGAAATCCCCACAACTCCCTCCCCCACCACCGGGTTCGGGAGGAATTTCCTCAGAGGAAAAGTGGAAAAAATTTGTTTATTAAGAAACAACAAAAAAAACACTGCCCAACACAAGAAAAACAGTCCGAGATGACAACAAATGTTTTCAGCAGTCCAAGAGAGGGTGAGCAGTCTCTGCTGGGGAGGTGCCAAAGCTTCTCTCAGGTGCAGACTCTGGGAGGTTTTCCCTTGACGTTCCCGAATCAGGGCCCGAAGCAGGTCCGATGTCTTCAGGGAAGGGAGGAAGGAAAGAAGGGGAAAAACAAAAGCAGAAAAATGGCAAAAAGCAAGCAAAAAAAGCAGAAAGCAAGAGAGCAAAGCCAGCAAAGCAGCCTAAAGCTGGCAGCAAGCCAAAAGCAAACAGCCGGGAGAGGGGCTCAGCTATAGACAAAACAAACTGAGAACATGAGAACAGGAAAAAAAACACGATTTGGGATACAAAGCATGAAAATGTCCTGTCACCCCAGGACAACCTCCCTGGCATCCCCACCATCTTCTCAGATCCCAAATCCTTCCTCAGGCTGGGGAAAATCAGCCCGTTGTGGCTTTGAATAGGCTGAGCTGAAGGGCAGATCCCTCCCGAATATCCGGGAGATGAAGGCAGACAGCAGCACGTGGTCACTCTTTTCTTTATCTTCCTTTTCTTTTTCTTACTTTTCTCTCTTTTTTTCTTTATTTATCCCACCGGTGGCATTTCCCTGTGTCCCAGCTGTGGAGAAGCAAATCTCCTTTGGAACAACCCAAGACAGGAAAATGTTTCCCTACTACTTCGCCCCGGACAGGCTGGGAATCGAAATTCCAGGGGTGCGGGGGAACCCTTCCCTGGGGCCAGGCTGTTACCTGGGGCCACAGGTGAGCTCTCCTTTCATTTCGTGTAATAAATTATTTTTGGAATCAAAAATCAATGATTTTTGTGATTTTTGGAATCAAAAATCATTGATTTTTGTGATTTTTGGAAATTGAATAAAAATAAAAATGGTTCTATAAAAAAAATTAGTAATACGCATACAATAATAAAAGTTAAACAATTTAGAGTAGGACAATTTATGAGACAATAAAACAAAAAAAGGTCGCCCGGGCCACCCAAGACCCCCCTCCCTTCCAGACAAGTCTAGAGGGAGAAGGGCCCAGAACAAAGAGAAGTTTTCCTTTTTAAACCTTCAGTTTATAACTATTCATATCTTACGTAAAACAAGTAATTTTTAGCTGTTTCTTGTCACAAAAGCTTTCTGTTAATTAAAAAAAATGCATGAGAGTACACATCCTTGAAAAAGTTAGGTTCTGTGGATAAAAGGACATAAATTCTTCTTCACTAGAAGGTTTTATCTCTGTGCTGAGGAATTTTTCTTCTTGAGCAAAAAAATATCACACCCATACACAGCTTCTATTGTGCTACAACTTATTGTTAATTACAAAACTACATTCGTTATATTATTTTAATGTTAATACAGTATAACTTTTCTATCTAGCAGATTACATATAGTAAATATCTGCGTAGAGCCACACACACAATATGAATTTTTCACATTTCGGGGCTCCTTCATGGAAGGGCCATTCCTGCCCTGCAAACCGGCTGCAGGATGTCCCCACATCCACCTGGAAAAAGGAATTATTTCCTTTCCCATCCGATCCTCGAGGCTCTGCAACAGTGAGAAATTAGGGGAATTATTAGGAATAACTTTATTAGGAATAACTTTATTAGGAATTACTTTTGCTGCTCAGATAATTCTGCCCTGAAAACGGTGCCTTTAAAACGTCAATAAATAATTTTGGTTTTCAAACTGCAGGCAAACATCTTCAAACCCTCCATCAGCACCCGACCCATGAGCAGCCGGGGGTACGTGATCGGCGCCAGGACTGCCCCACGCTTCCAGCTGAAAACTCGGGTAAGGAGAGGGCCAAAAAAGAGGGGAAAACTGCCAAAAAACAGGGGAAAACTGCCAAAAATATTCCCCAGCAAGGCTGGCTCTGCTGGAATGTGGGGATTTTGGGCTGAAAATGTGTTGGAGTCCAGGATATTCCTCTGGCTGCCCTGGAAGATTTGGAGACTGGACAGGGGGTCTGGGGTCTCTACAGGGGGCTCAGTCAGACCCACACAGATCCCAGGAGGACACTGACTCTGATCCCTGCCATGGCAGTGAACACTCACATGCAGAAAGAATCACAAGCCAAAAGAATTTAAAATAAGTAGTGGATGGTTTATTATAGAATATAAATATAGAAATTAGGATTTTTAGTATATAGGGCTGAAGAGACAAGCTGGAGGAATTGGGGAGTGGCCCCTGTGCTCCTTGTTCTTGCTCTCGTCCCCCATCTTGTGCTGAGTTGGATTTTAGAGATTGGTTTAGAGTAGAAATGACATGTTAGCATAGGTAGTAGGTATTGGTAAAATTTTGTAAATAAAAAGTTCATTTTGGATGGTGGTTGGGTCAGGGAGACAGGACATAAAGCCCGGGACCCTCTGATCTGCCCAGTCCCCCCCGTGTCCTGCTCTGCTGGGGACACCTTGCAAAGCTCGTTAAGAACTGAGAGATAATTAAGAATAAACAGCCTTGATAACACGAACTGCTGGACTCAACTTGTCATCTCTGGCTTTGGTGTGAAACACCCAGGGCAAAGAGAAGACTGAAAACCTGATTAACTCTGGGAACAACAACCCAGGGGAAACTCCCAGGGAACAGCAACCCTGGGGGAACCCTGAGCACCTTGGGGAACACCAACCCCAAGGAGAATCTCAGGGAATCAACAACCCTGAGAAAAACGCTCCATCCTGAGGTTTTTTTCCCCCTGCAGATGGTGACCCCCGGCCCCACCGCGTACCAGCCCGTGCTGGGGGAGGAGAGGAGGTTCCAGCCTGCCCACGTTCCCTTTTCCTCCAGCAGCCCACGATTCCCAACCAGGCTTCTGGATAAGGATTTATTCCCTGGGTAATTTAAATCCTTTTTTCATAATAAGCACGAGGAGAAATGCACAGATGGGAGGTGGGGATGGAGTTCCCTGTAAAACTTTTGATCTCTAAAAAAAAAGGATTTTATCACCAAAAATAAGGGATTTTTTTATTTCCAAAAAGCTCTCCCTGCTTTAGGCTTTGCCTTAGGGCAGTGACTGGGATAATTTCCAATTTCCAATTTCCAATTCCCATGGATCTTTCCCTGCTGGAAACAAAAACTGCTTCAAAACCCAGCCCGAGGTTTCGATGTTGTCTCACACCTTCATTTTCTGAGCCATTCCTGCTGCTCTTAAGGAAAAATTTATATTTTCCATGACCACGGAGGTAAATTTTGGAATTACAAACGCCAAAACCAGCTCCAAAATTGAGATTTCTTGATGCCTGCTCCCTTTAGGCCTGGAACTTACGACATAGAGCAACCTTCAGGCAGAAGAGTCACCTGGCCGATGAAATTTGGGGCTCCAGACTGGGATGCAGTGGCAGCACTGCCCAAGAGGATGGTGAAGATGCAGGTCCAGAAGGTGAGGATGGGGATGAGGGGATTTTATTCCTGAATCAAAGCATCTGAGAGAGGAAAATTTCCTTTTCATTTCATATTTTCTGTGTTTTGTTGTCCTCTCCTGCTTCTGAGAGAGGAAAATTTCCTTTTCATTTCATATTTTCTGTGTTTTGTTATCCTCTCCTGCTTTGGAGAGAGGAAATTCCTTTTCACTTCATATTTTCACTCTTTTATTGTCCTTTCCTGCTTCTGAGAGAGGAAATTCCCTTTTCATTTCATATTTTCACAGTTTTGTTATCCTCTCTTGCTTCAGAGAGAGGAAATTTCCTTTTTACTTCATATTTTCACAGATTTGTTATCCTCTCCTGCTTCTGAGAGAAGAAATTTCCTTTTCACGTCATATTGTCGGTGTTTTGTTATCATTTCCTGCTTCTGAGAGAGGAAATTCCCTTTTCACTTTCAATTTCCACTGTTTTGTTATCCTCTCCTGCTTTGGAGAGAGGAAATTTCCTTTTCACTTCATATTTTCACTGTTTTATTGTCCTCTCCTGCTTCTGAGAGAGGAAATTTCCTTTTCACTTCATATTTTCACTCTTTTATTGTCCTTTCCTGCTTCTGAGAGAGGAAATTCCCTTTTCACTTTCAATTTCCACTGTTTTGTTGTCCTCTCCTGCTTTGGAGAGAGGAAATTTCCTTTTCACTTCATATTTTCAATGCTTTGTTGTCCTTTCCTGCTTCTGAGAGAGGAAATTTCCTTTTCATTTCCCATTTTCACTGTTTTGTTATCATCTCCTGCTTTGGAGAGAGGAAATTTCCTTTTTACTTCATATTTTCACTGTTTTGCTGTCCTCTCCTGCTTCTGAGAGGAAATTCCCTTTTTACTTCCCATTTTCACTGTTTTGTTATCATCTCCTGCTTCTGAGAGAGGAAAATTCCCTTTTCACTTCATATTTTCACTGTTTTATTGTCCTTTCCTGCTTCTGAGATAGGAAATTTCCTTTTCACTTCATATTTTCACTGTTTTATTGTCCTTTCTTGCTTCTGAAAAATTCCTTTTGACTTCCTATTTGCTTTGTGTTTTGCTATCATCTCCTGCCTCTGAGAGAGGAAATTTCCTTTTTATTTCCCCATTTCCCCCATGTTTTGTTATCCTCTCCTGCCTCAATGCTTCTGAGACAAAAAAAAATCCTTTTCACTTCCCATTTTCATTGTTTTGTTATCCTCTGCTGCTGCTAACAGAGGAAATTTCCTTTTTGCTTCACATTTGCACAGTTTTTTGGTATCCTTACCTGAAGTGATTTTTCCCTCAGAAAAAGCCTGCTTGCAAAAACCCTTCCAAAAAAACCCTTTTTATTCAGAATTTTCCTCTGGAAGTTTCCACCCCCAAAGGGAAAGAAAATCTCATTTAAATCACAGGTTTAGGTCTCACCCTTTCCTTTTCTGGAGCGTTTTCACTCCAGAAATGTTATTATGTTATTCATGTTAAATGTTATTCATGTTATTAATGAAAAATTGGTTTTTTTTAGATGACTATGGATAAAAAATTGCAGAAAAATCAGGGCAGGGAGGCGTATCTGAAGTTGTACCACAGCTGAGGAGCCACATCTTCCATCCTTTGGAGACACCACCAAATCAATAAATTAATAAATTAATATTAAATTAATTAATAAATTAATAAATCAAATATTTGAAAATCAACTCCGGAATTTGTTTTAAAATAGTTTGAAGATGCTTTAAAACATTTCAATATATTTTAAATGTATTGAAGATGGTTTAAAAGTATTTGAAACGAAGGAAGTAAAATCAAAATTAAAGTACAAAAATTAAAGATAAATAAGAGAATAAAAAAGATAATAGAAGTACAAAATTAAAGATAAAAAATCCTAATAAAATAATAAAATGAAGTAAAATAATATCCATATATTCTTAATTACAAAACTCCATTCATTATATTATTCTAATGTTAATACAGCATAACTTTTCTACCTAGCAGATTACAAATAGTAAATATCTGTGTAGAGCCACACAATGTGAATTTTTCACAGGGAGCGAGCGCCTTGAGGGGCTTGGAAACCACAACCCCAGGCCCCTCTCAGCTCAAAAAAACCCCATTTTTCCATGGATTTTCTCATTTTTCCCTCAAAATCCAGCATTTCCCAAAGCAGAAAAAAAGCCAAAAATCTGCAGCTAAAGGGCAGCTCCTTCATTTTATCAGGGATTGAACAATTCCCATTTTCCCCTCAGCTTTTCCTCGTGTTCCTCCCCAAATTTCTCCTCATATCCAGGCCAGCCTAGGGGGTTCCTCCAAAACCTGAGGAAAAATGAGGAATATTGAGGTGTTTTGGAGAGTTTTTAATGTTTTATGCTCAAAAATAACACCCTGAAATCACCTGAGGGGAGAGGCCGGGTTGGGCCAGGCCCCACCAGGCCTCACCAGGGGGGGGTTTTGCATTTTGGGTCCCTCCCTGCTGAAATAAAAAATATTCTCAAGTAAGGCACAAGAAAAATGCTTGAAACTGAGAATCTGGCACCAAAAATAAACGTGGCCTGAAACAGAAAGTTCCTGGTGTTGGGGGCAGCTGTTTCCCCCTCAGAAATTGGATTTTTGTGTTTCCAAACCCTCCCACACACGGATGTGTCTGATCCCAATCCCAGAGAGATCTTGGAGAGACAAAATTTCCAATTTCCTGCTTTTCTTTTTTTTTTAACCTGTTTCTCTAGCAAATTTCACCTGCAGCCCAATTTTAGCCATAAAACCTAAAATTTATTTGTCCAATTCCCACTTTCAGGAGCTCTCCCAGCTGCTCCCAGCCTGACTTTTTGAGTCCCTGCTGTCCCTTTTTTGTGCAAGATTTTGAAGCAAGATTTGGCTCCCTGGAATTTTTCCTGTCCTAAAAATTGGAGTTTTAAAGTGTTTTTTAAAGTGTTTAAAGAGGTTTTTTAAGTGTTTAAAGTTCACTTTTGTATTCCTGGCTGCCACCATGGTTCACCTCCACCTAATTCTTTCTAACCAGAAAAAAAGTGATGTGTGAGGCATTTTCCCACTCCTGAAACGTGAAGGACTCTGTTTTGCTCATAGGAGATAAAATTTCTTTTATTATGAACATAAAAATTACAAATTGCTCGTAAGGAGATAAAATTTCTTTTATTATGAACATAAAACCCACAAATTTCATTCCACTTTTTTTTTTCCCCTACCCAGCAAGGGATTTTTCTCCCTGCAGAAAAAAAACAAAGTTAAAAAAAGATAAAATTTTGGGATATATACAAACATATACAGGGTGTGTCTGTACATTTGTCATTCTGTACAAGCAAGGCACCAGCAGAAGTGACAGGGGCACACACAAGGGGAGGTTTGAGGTTTAATTTCGTATTTTTTTGGCAGGAGATGATTGAATACAAAAACTTCTTTTTATTTTCATCCTCTCTGGGTGATGGGGGAAGAGGGAGGATCCTTTTAACTGCATGGAGGTGAACTTGGAATTCTTGGGAGATTGGATCAAACCACAGGAGCTTTTTCTGATGGACATTTAACCCATATTTTACCTAAGAAAATGCTGAAGGAAAATGAAAGCAAAGCCCTGCAGAACCAACCAATAATGCCAACATTGGTATAAAAATAAAGAAAATAAAGCAGCAAAAAAAAAAAAAAATCAAATTTTGATGATAAAAGCACAGCTTTGTTCCATTTTCAACTGGGGGAGGAGGGAGCTCTCCAAGGACTTGAGCTGTGTGGAAAACAACAATAAACTGAAAAGGAGCCTGAAGCAGCCGTGACAGGGTAAAAACCACCACACTTGAGAGGTTTTCAGTGCCCAGTGCAGCTGCAAAATGGGAATAAAATGTCCTTGGGGCTCTGGGACACTCCTTTACCAGCACACCAAAAACCTTCAGGTTATAAAAGAAAAGATTTGTTTGCTTTTTCCTTGCCAAGAATGCGAAAGGAGGAACCTCCCGGGGAGGTTTCTTTGTGAATACACATTCCTTGGATTTAAGGGTTGGTGGAAGTTCTTTTTCCAGCCTCCAGACACACCAGTGTGTTCTGGTGGGATGTGGGAGCAGGAAAATCCCTGTGTCCTCCAAATCCAAATCCAAATCCAAATCCAAATCCAAATCCAAATCCAAATCCAAATCCAAATCCAAATCCAAATCCAAATCCAAATCCAGATCCAAATCCAGATCCAAATCCAAATCCAAATCCAAATCCAAATCCAAATCCAAATCCACTCCCTGTGTCTGTCAGCTCCAGCTCCTGTGCTCTCCAAATCCAAATCCAGATCCAAATCCAGATCCAGATCCAGATCCAAATCCAAATCCAAATCCAAATCCAAATCCAAATCCAAATCCAAATCCAAACCCAGATCCAAATCCAAATCCAGATCCAGATCCAGATCCAAATCCAAACCCAGATCCAAATCCAAATCCAAATCCAAATCCAAATCCAAATCCAAATCCAAATCCAAATCCAAATCCAATCCCTGTGTCTGTCAGCTCCAGCTCCTGTGTTATCCAAATCCAAATCCAAATCCAAATCCAAATCCAAATCCAAATCCAAATCCAAATCCAAATCCAAATCCAAATCCAAATCCAAATCCAATCCCTGTGTCTGTCAGCTCCAGCTCCTGTGTTATCCAAATCCAAATCCAAATCCAAATCCAATCCCTGTGTCTGTCAGCTCCAGCTCCTGTGTTATCCAAATCCAAATCCAAATCCAAATCCAAATCCAAATCCAAATCCAAATCCAAATCCAAATCCAAATCCAAATCCAAATCCAAATCCAAATCCAAATCCAAATCCAAATCCAAATCCAAATCCAAATCCAAATCCAAATCCAAATTCAAATCCAAATCCAAATCCAAATCCAAATCCAAATCCAAATCCAAATCCAAATCCAAATCCAATCCCTGTGTCCATCAGCTCCAGCTCTTGTATCCTCCAAATCCAACCCCTGTGTTCTCCAAATCCAACCCCTGTGTTCTCCAAATCCAACCCCTGTGTCCCTCTCAGCTCTTCAGAAAATAAATCCTCCCCACAGCAGGAACCAAAGTCCCCCAGACGATTCCCAGCTGGTTTTCCTGGCCCATCCCGGTGAGCAGAGGGGAGAGGGAGCTCGGGAGAGCAGGATGGGAGTGGAGTTCACCATGCAGAGACCCTTCCTCGGCTGGGCTGCCTCCTCCTGGCCCCTGTGTGATTCCTGGAGCAGCCAAAGGAATTCCAGCCCCCTTCACTTCTTCCTGCGGATTTTGGGTTTCTTCACGGGCCGCAGGTAGGGGTTGTCGATGACGTTCTCCTCCCCGTTCCTGCTGCCTGCCAGGGAGCTGTTCTGCTGCAGCACCGAGGTGTTCTCCTTCTCAGGTCCTGCATCGTCCTGCCACAGCCAAAAACAACCATAAAAAACCAAAGTCAGGCTTAGGAATCCTTCTACCCACAAAATCCGTGGCTGCCGCATCCCTGGAGGTGTCTGAGGCCAGGCTGGAGAAACCTGGGATAGGGAAAGGTGTCCCTGCCCATGGGACAAGGTTTTTATGGTCCCTCTCACCCCAAACCACTCCAGGATTCCAAGAATCTGTGGGCAGGAGGGATAATGAACTGCCAAGCACACGAGGAGCTGCATTAAAAGCCAGGGCTCCTGGTTTGTGACAGGAAAATCCCTTGGGAAACCGTGGGATCCAAGGAGAAGCCTCTTCCCTGCCACTGAAATTCAGGATTTACTGAAAGCTCCTGCTCCAGCCTCGTTCTACACTGAACTCTGCAGGGAGCTGAAGAACCAGGACAGTGTTTAGATCCATCTCCCATTTCCTAGGAGACAAAGCCAGGTTTTGCAAGCTCAAGAACCCTGGGAATGCCCAGTTCTATTTCCCATTTCCCACGAGACAAAGCCAGGTTTCCTAAACTGAACAACCACAACAACATTAAATTGTCTTTTCCCACCCACTCTGCTCATTTTCCAGGAGACACAGCCAGAATTCCAAGCTGGAGAACCCTGACAACGTTCAGTTCCGTTTCCCAGGAAACAGAGCCACGTTTTCCAAGCTGGAGAACCCTGGCAATATTTAGCTCCATCTCCCATTTCCCCAGAGACAGAGCCAGAATTCCAAGTTGAAGAACCAGGACAACGTTTAGACCCATTTCCCAGGAAACAGAGCCAGGTTTTCCAAGCAGGGGAGCCCTGACAAATGTTCAGTTCTATTTCCCATTTTCCAAGAGACAAAGCCAAGTTTTCCAAGGTGAAGAACCAGGACAAAGTTCAGTTCCATTTCCCATTTCCCAGGAGGCAGAGCCAGAATTCCAAGTTGAAGAACCATGACAATGTTTATACCCATTTCCCAAGAAATGTTCTATTTCCCATTTTCCAAGAGACAAAGCCAGGTTTTCCAAGCTGGAGAACCCTGACAATGTTGAGTTCCATTTCCCAATTCCCAGGAAACAGAGCCAGAATTCCAATCTCAAGAACTATGACAAAGTTCAGTTCCATTTCCCATTTCCCCAAAGACAGAGCCAGAATTCCAAGCTGAAGAACCAGGACAGTGTTTAGACCCATTTCCCAAGAAACAAGAGTCAGGTTTTCCAAGCTGGAGAACCCTGACAATGTCGAGTTCCATTTCCCATTTTCCAAGAAACAGAGCCAGAATTCCAAGCTCAAGAACCATGACAATGTTCACTTCCATTTCCCATTTCCCAGGAAACAGAAACATATTTTCCAAGCTGGAGAACCCTGACAATGTTGACTTCCATTTCCCAGGAAAGAGAACCAGGTTTTCCAAGCTGGAGAATCCTGACACTGTCGAGTTCCATTTCCCATTTCCCAAGAAACAGAGCCAGGTTTTCCAAGCTCAAGACCCAGGACAATGTTCGGTTCCACTTCCCATTTCCCAGGAAACAGAGCCAGGTTTTCTGAGCTGGAGAACCCTGACAAAGTTCAATTCCATTTCCCATTCCCCAGGAGGCAGCTCCAGGTTTCCCAGCTGCAGGAATGTCCCCCAGGAGCCCCCCAGGGTGGCCCTACCGTGCCCATGTGCAGCGGGAGGTTCTCGGTGTCCGTCTGCTCGTCCTGCTCCGAGGAATCCGTCTCCTCCATCTGCTGCATTTCCAGCTCGGAGGGGAGCAGAGCTGTCAGGTAGGGCACGGTGAAAGGCCTGGCAGCAATCACTGGCATCAGGGCAAAGAGGAGACAGTCAGAAATTCCCCTCAGGAATTAAGGACAAAGTTACAGAGATCAAACATTTCACTGGTTCTTGGTTTGGACTCATTTCCTTTTCCTGCTGTTCCCAAGGATCAGGGAGGAAATCCTGATCCCTAAAAGATGGCAGTGTCTTCTTGCCAATTTTCTGAATCTCTTTATGTTTCCAGCCAAGGACACAGCAGTGTTCCAACACAACAAATCCTTCCTGAGCTCCACCATAAAATCCCAATTATCTGGGAAGTTGGGTTCCTCTTAAGTGAAGCTGTGCTACCAGCGAGCTGTGGAAAAGTGGGAATTCTCCTCACTGCTCTGCAGGCAGAGAGACAGAAACATTTCTCTTAAATGTGCTGCCAGCGAGCTGTGGAAAAGTGGGAATTCTCCTCTGCAGGCAGAGAGACAGGAACATTTCCAGCAGCAGGAAAATGTCAGGGAAAAGAAATTCCTTGCTGGGGTTACAGAATTGGGATGAGATTTGGGTTTAGGTCTTCTCCACCAGGAGAAAAAAAGGAAAAAAGTGAGTTTAGGAGCTGCTTTCTGCTTTTCCTCCCCGTGTTAACACCCAAATCCCTCCTTTCCCAACCTTCTGATGCATCAGCGGGACAAACACCACGGGACAATTCCCAAACCCTAAAGGGACACAAAAAGCTGGAATGACTGACGTGGGAATGTGCTGACATCATCCTTGAAGAGGCTCTGGGTCTCTCCTGTCTTGGCCATGAAGCGGGTGAGGGCCCTTTCCACGTCCCTCCGCTGCGACGCCGCCTTCTCCCGCAGCACCTGGTAGTCGGACACCGGCTCCCGGTAGGTCTGGGGCAGGGAAGGAAAGGGATGGAGCAGCTCCACTTCCAAATATTCCAGGCATGGAGGAGCTGCAGGCGCTGCTCTTCAGCGGCCAAGGGGGTTTGGAGAGTTACAGGGGTGCAGCAGGAAGAAATCCAGGGAGTCTGCGCTGGGAAGGGTGTGGGTGTGGATAATGGGATGGGATTGGGAGTGGATAAAGGGATGGGACAGGGAATGGAAAATGGGATGGGACTGGGAATGGAAAATGGGATGGGACTGGGAATGGATAAAGGGATGGGACTGGGAATGGATAAAGGGATGGGCCAGGGAATGGAAAATGGGATGGGACTGGGAATGGATAAAGGGGTGGGACAGGGATTCTGAACTGGGAAGAGATCCTGAACTGGGAATGGTCTGGGAGCGGGTAATGGGATGGGACAGGGAGTGGATAAAGGGATGGGACAGGGAGTGGAAAATGGGATGGGACAGGGAGTGGAAAATGGGATAGGCCAGGATTCTGAACTGGGAAGAGATCCTGAACTGGGAATGGTCTGGGAGAGGGTAATGGGATGGACCAGGGAGTGGATAAAGGGATGGGACAGGGAGTGGAAAATGGGATGGGACAGGGAGTGGATAAAGGGATGGGACAGGGAGTGGAAAATGGGATGGGATTGGGAGTGGATAAAGGGATGGGACAGAGAGTGGAAAAAAGGATGGGACAGGGAATGGATAAAGGGATGGGACAGGGAGTGAATAAAGGGACGGACCAGGGATTCTGAACTGGGAAGAGATCTTGAACTAGGAATGGTCTCGGAGCAGGTAATGGGATGGGCCAGAGAGTGGAAAATGGGATGGGCCAAGATTCTGAACTGGGAAAGTTCTGGGAGCAGGTACTGGGAAGGATCCCATCCCAAGGGATGTCCATAACCCACAAACAAGGAATATTTGAAGCCAGGAAAAACAATATATTGAATAAATAGCAACAGCACTGCAGTAACAAAACACCACTCCTGGGGTTCTGGACTTCAAACAGATCCCAACCAGCACAAAAATCAGACAGAAATCCAGGGATTCTGGCTGATTGCTGGATGGCAAGGGATGTCCACAACCCACAAAGAAGGAATGTATTAACTCAGGAGAAATATTTGGGATAAATGGCAGCAGCACTGCAGTAAAGCCACCCCACTCCTGGAATTCAAACAGATCCCAAACAGCAGAATGCTGTTGTCACTCACCGGAGTCTTGATGTAGGTGTGAGGATCTGGGAACTCCGGGAAATGGCCGGGAATGTGGGGTGGGTGAGGCTTGTTCTGCCCGGCTGTCAGGGCTTTGGGGGTCACGGGCTGGTTTGTCACCGGAGCTGCCGTGGGAAAACGCGGGAATCAATCAGGGAAAACGTGGGAATCAATGAGGGAAAATGTGGGAATCAGTCAGGGAAAACGCGGGAATCAATGAGGGAAAATGCAGGAATCAATGAAGAAAACAGGAATCAATCAGGGAAAACGCAGGAATCAATGAGGGAAAATGCAGGAATCAATGAGGAAAAACGCAGAAATCAATGAGGGAAAATACGGGAATCAATCAGGGAAAACACAGGAATCAATGAGGGAAAACGCGGGAATCAATCAGGGAAAACGCGGGAATCAATGAGGGAAAACGCAGGAATCAATGAGGGAAAACACAGGAATCAGTCAGGGAAAACACAGGAATCAATGAGAGAAAACACAGGAATCCATCAGGGAAAACACAGGAATCAATGAGGGAAAACACAGGAATCAATCAGGGAAAACACAGGAATCAGTCAGGGAAAACGTGGGAATCCATCAGGGAAAACACAGGAATCAATCAGGGAAAACGTGGGAATCAATCAGGGAAAACACAGGAATCAATCAGGGAAAACACAGGAATCAATCAGGGAAAACGTGGGAATCAATCAGGAAAAACGCAATCAGGGAAAACGCAATCAGGGAAAACGCAATCAGGGAAAACGCAGGAATCAATGAGGGAAAATGCGGGAATCAATCAGGGAAAACGCAGAAATCAATCAGGGAAAACGCAGGAATCGATCAGGGAAAACGCAGGAATCAATGAGGGAAAACACAGAAATCAATCAGGGAAAACACAGGAATCAATCAGGGAAAACGCAGGAATCAATGAGGGAAAACACAGAAATCAATCAGGGAAAACACAGGAATCAATCAGGGAAAACACAGGAATCAATCAGGGAAAACACAGAAATCAATCAGAGAAAACGCAGGAATCAATGAGGGAAAATGCAGGAATCAATGAGGGAAAATGTAGGAATCAATGAGGGAAAACACAGGAACTCTCCAGCCCAGGGTCCCCCCAAATCTGTGACCCCACCCCTGTCCCCATCCAAGGCACGGAGCACATCCCATAACCTCGGGATTGGCATTCCAGAAGGGAAAATCATCCCTTGACCCCTCTGTCCTGCCAACAAAACCACCCTGAGGGTTCTCCCTTCTCCTCCAGTGGTGTCACCAGAGGAGCCCCGAATTCCCGGGATTGTCCTGGCTCATGAGGAGCTCCCTGGAAGCAGCAGAATTCCAGGCCATTCCCAGCTCCCAGGAAAGGCTCCCCACGTACGGGCAGTGATCACCATCCTCTGGGAGCGCTTGGCATAGGCGGGAAGAGTCTCCACGTTGAACCCTGGAACACAAAAGAGGAAAGCAGGAATCACTCCACGAATTCAGCCTGTCAAAACTCCCCTCCCTGCAGGATTTTTCCAATTTAAACAAAAATGGGATGGACCACGGATTGTGAATGGGAAGGATCATGGAAAACCACGACCTGTGTGTGTCCATATGCCTGAATCCCAGATTTTGGGGGGGGATTTCCCAATCCAAAGGTGGGAAGAGGGAGCAGCTCACCCATTTCCACGAGGGTCACCACGATGTCCGAGAGCGTGGGCTGGGTCCTGGCTGTGTGCTCGCAGTAGGACTTGGCACTCCTCCCAATTTCCGAAATATCTGCGGGATAAAACCACCACGGATTTAATTCTCACAGTGCCCACGGCCGGGTCAGCTCCAGGGATGGGAATTCTTAACAAATTTAGCAAGGAATGAAAGATAACCCCTGGGATTTGGAACACCAGGAGAGCCTGTTCCCAAGAATTCCTACATGGATAAAATCTGAGATTTGGAACACCAGGAGAGCCTGTTCCCAAGAATTCCTACATGGATAAAATCTGAGATTTGGAACACCAGGAGAGCCTGTTCCCAAGAATTCCTACATGGATAAAATCTGGGATTTGGAACACCAGCACAGCCTGTCTGTACTGCATTCCCATATGGATCAAATCTGAGATTTGGAACACCAGGAGAGCCTGTTCCCAAGCATTCCTACATGGATAAACCCTGGGATTCAGAACCCAGCACAGCCTGTGTGCTCTGCATTCCCACATGGATAAAACCTGGGATTTGGAACACCAGGAGAGCCTGTGTGCACTGCATTCTCATATGGATAAAATCTGAGATTTGGAACACCAGCACAGCCTGTTCCCAAGCATTCCTACCTGGATAAACCCTGGCATTCAGAACCCAGCACAGCCTGTGTGCTCTGCATTCCCAGAGGAAAACCAGACCCATCCCACCTCCCCTGGACCCTTCTGCAGGATCCTCTCTGCTCCAACAGAACCACCCCTGTCCCTGCAGGAGGGCCTGACTGGGCTGATCCCAACACCCTGACCAGCAGGGCTCAGGCCGTGTTCTGACTCTGTCAGCGTTTCCAGGATTTTTTTGTTTACTTGGATTTATTTTGTACTACTGTATTTGTATTTTTAATATCCTAGTAAATAACTGTCATTCCTATCCCCACATCTTTGCCTAAAATCCCCTTAACTGCAAAATTACACCAATTTGGAGGGGAGGGGGTTTCACATTCTCCATTCCAAGGGAAGCTCTGGCTTTCCCTGCCTTTCCAAAGCACTCACAGCTCTGGATCATCTCGGTGAGCGTCTCCACCGCGGCTTTCTCGGCGCTCTCGAAGCCGGCCTCGGTCAGCAGCGAGCTGACCACCACCTGCAGCGTCCGGCGCCGGGCCAGGTGGTAATTGTCCGCAGGGGTGCCCGCCTGCTTGCTGCCCGCCCGCTGGAATCCCGGGAATGCGGCGTCAGGAGAGCGGGAGAGGAGGGCGGGGATCCCCGGGAGAGGGGAGCACGCGGAGGGGACACGGGAGAGGGGTGGGGTGGGGTGGGGTGGGATGGGATGGGATGGGATGGGATGGGATGGGATGGGATGGGATGGGATGGGATGGGATGGGATCCATGGGATCCATGGGATCCATGGGATCCATGGGATGGGATGGGATCCATTGGATGGACTCCATGGGATGAGATGGGATCCATGGGATGAGATGGGATCCATGGGATGAGATGGGATCCGTGGGATGGGATGGGATCTATGGGATGAGATGGGATCCATGGGATGGGATGAGATGGGATCCATGGGATGGGATGGGATCCATGGGATGAGATGGGATCCATGGGATGAGATGGGATCCGTGGGATGGGATGGGATGGGATCTATGGGATGGGATGGGCTCAATGGGATGAGATGGGATCCATGGGATGGGATCCATGGGATGAGATGGGATCCATGGGATCCATGGGATCCATGGGATGAGATGGGATCCATGGGATGGGATGAGATCCATGGGATGGGCTCCATGGGATAAGATGGACTCCATGGGATGGGATGGGATGGGATGGGATGGGATGGGATGGGATGGGATGGGATGGGATGGGATGGGATGGGATGGGATGGGATGGGATGGGATGGGATCTATGGGATAGGATGGGTTCCATGGGATGGGCTCCATGGGATGAGATGGGATCCATGGGATGGGATGGGATCCATTGGATGAGATGGGATCCGTGGGATGGGATGGGATCCGTGGGATGGGAGGGGATCCACTGGATGGGCTCCATGGGATGGGATGGGATCCATGGGGGGGGATGGGATCCATGGGATGGGCTCCATTGGATGGGATCCACAGATGGGATGGGGCAGGGGGCAGGTAATGGAAGGGTTTGGGAGCAGGGAGTGGGAAGGGTCACAGAGCAGGTGGAAGGAACATGGAGCAGGGACTGGGAAGGGTCTGGGAACAGGTAATGGAACGGGTGTGGGAGCAGGTGGAAGAGTCTGGGAGCAGGGATTGGGAAGGGTCTGGGAACAGGTAATGGGAAGGGTCCCAGAGCAGGCAGAAGGAACACGAGGCAGGGACTGGGAAAGGACACTGAGCAAGGATTGGAAAAGTTTGGGAGCAGCTCATGGGAAGGGTCACAGAGCAGGAACACAGGCACACACACACACATGCACCCTACACACTCATACACACATGGGCATGTATATATATATATATATTTATATCTATATATATACCCATGCACATATATTTACACACGTGTCCTAATAGAACCTCTCCAGCCACTTTTGGGACGCGGCCCCTTTAAGGACCACCCCGCACGCCCCGCCCCGCCCCCGCCAGCCAATTGGAGCGCACCATCCTCAGCCAATCAAACCCCGCCTCCCCTCCGGCCCTCCAGCCAATCAGCGCCTCCCTCTCTCCTCCCGCCGCCTCCGCGCTCCGCGGCCTGCCCGCGGCCGCCTCCGCGCCCCGGAGGGATCGGGCGCTGCCGCCTCGCCCGGCCCCGCCGGGGACCTGCCCTTGCGGCCCTGCGCCCCGGGGATTAGGCGCCGTTACCGTGCCCGAGCCCCCGGACGCTGTGTCAGCCATCTTGGAGCCATATGGAGCTGTGCGCATGCGCCAGGTGCGGCGGGGCGGTGGGCGGAAGCGCGGGGTATCATGGGAGTTGTAGTGCAGGTGGAGCGGAGCGCGGAGCATTGTGGGAGTTGTAGTGCGGAGGAGGGGCAACATCTGGATCCGCGCACCCGCACCCACCTCCCTCGCACATCTGGATCCCGAGGGGGTGGAACGAGATGAGATTTACGGTCCCGTCCATCCCAAACCGTTCTGGGGTTCCGCAGGACGCACGGACCGCGAGGATTTTGCCAAGTCGGCAAAGTCTCCATTGACGTCCTGATTTGTGACATCCCTGGAGCTCATTAATTCCGGGATGTCCTTGATGACCCTTTGCCTGCTCTGCTGATTAACTCTCCTTTCTTGCTGATTAGGCTCGAAAGTGCACAAAGACCTGACCTCAAAGAACATCCTGATTTGAGATAATTATGATTTATCCCAATTTCGAGCCCAGACTCAAACCTCCTGTCACAGCACCGCGCGTGTGACACTTCCCACTTGGAAACAATTCATTAAAACCCCTCAAAAAGCTCTGTAACCATGGAAACCTCGAGGGTTTCCTGTTGTACCCTGAGCTGTCCCCAAGGTGTTCAGAACAGGAAACCACCAGGCTGCAGCTCCCAGCCCTGGCTTCCTGCTCGTGCCCACGTGTGGGACAGGCAGAACCTCTGAGAACCAATTGCTGAGTGTCAGAGAGGGGGCAGAGCGATGTAAACAACAGCTGGAATTAAAGGTCTTGGGGCTGGGTGGAAACACGGCTCCCACACGCTGCTGGTTTCACCTGCAGGAGCAGCAAAATTCCTGGAAAAGCAGCGGGATGAGGAGGCACAGGGATGGTTCCAGGCTCAAGGAATGGAATGTTCTGGAGCAGCAAAGGTAGGAGGAAAAGTGGTTTCAGTGTGTGACAATCTCGTGCTTGGGGACAGCAGGGTTGTGCCAAGGATTTGGATGTTCCTTGGGATGTTCCTTGGGATGTTCCCTGGTGTTCTGCCAAGCTGAGCTGGCACTGTCACTGTCACCTGAGCAGGGCTCTGTGTGTGTGTGCCAGGCCTGGGGGACACCAGGGTCAGCCCAGCGTGGGCTCGGGGCATGGAGAGCTGTTCCTAGACTGGTTTCGGAATGGAAACGACCAATCCCAGACTGGTTTGGGTGGGAAAGGACCTTAAAGCTCATCCTGCCACGGGCAGGGACAGCTCCCACCATCCCAGGGGGCTCCAAGCCTCGTCCAGCCCGGCCTTGGACACTGCCAGGGGTCCAGAGGCTCTGCAGGGCTTTGGGAGCAGCTGGGACAGGAGGGACCAGCACGAGGCAGCCCTTGCTGAATGTCCAGGAATGTCACTGGGAGCTGGGAGCACCTGGAATTCTGTGTCCTCACAAGAGGGACATTTTGGGGCTAGAGCGTGTGGGAAGGGTCTGGAGGATCCTGAGGGAGCTGGGGAAGGGTCTGGAGGATCCTGAGGGAGCTGGGGAAGGGTCTGGAGGATCCCAGGGGAGCTGGGGAAGGGTCTGGAGTGTCCTGAGGGAGCTGGGGAAGGGTCTGGAGGATCCTGAGGGAGCTGGGAAGGGTCTGGAGGGTCCTGAGGGAGCTGGGGAAGGGTCTGGAGGGTCCTGAGGGAGCTGGGAAGGGTCTGGAGGATCCCAGGGGAGCTGGGGAAGGGTCTGGAGGATCCTGGGGGAGCTGGGGAAGGGTCTGGAGGATCCTGAGGGTCCTGGGGAAGGGTCTGGAGGGTTCTGAGGGAGCTGGGAAGGGTCTGGAGGATCCTGAGGGAGCTGGGGAAGGGTCTGGAGGATCCTGAGGGAGCTGAGGAAGGGTCTGGAGGATCCTGAGGGAGCTGGGAAGGGTCTGGAGGATCCTGAGGGAGCTGGGAAGGGGCTCAGCCTGGAGAAAAGGAGGCTCAGGGGGAATTTCTGGCTCTGCACAGCTCCTGACAGGAGGGGGCAGCCGGGGGGGATTTGGGATCTCATCCCAGGGCACAGGGACAGGAGGAGAGGGAACGGCCTCAGGCTGTGCCAGGGCAGGCTCAGGGTGGCAGCAGCAGGAATTTCCTCATGGAAAGGGCGCTCAGGCCTTGGAAGTGCCCGGGGAGGTTTGGAGTGCCCATCCTGGAGGTGGCACTGAGTGCTCAGGGCGGGCACCGGGCACAGCTCGGACTCGATGATCCCAGAGGGATTTTCCAACCCCCAAAATTCCATGATTTTATGACTCCATGAATCCAATTTGAAAGGGACAGAATTTAGAAGCAAAACCCTGCTGGGAACCCTTGTGTCCATCCCTATTTCATGAGCACACTCCCACTGGGAATTTAAATTCCATTTTCCCAAAGATGCCACAGGCACAGAGAGAGGGGAAAACTTTCCGGGCTGCAAATTCAGACCTCTGAGGGTGTGAATTCCAGTGGGGAATTTTTCAGAGGAAAGCCTGGATCCGTTTAATCTCCTTTCCCTGAAATCCCGCTGTGGCTTCCCAGCATTTCCTGGTCCCAGCCCCGCTGCCAGCAGAGGGCACGTCAGGACCGAGATATTCTCATTTCTGAGCCACTCGGTTCAGAAACCAAATCACCAGCACGAATTAATGCCGATTTTCACAGCCCTCAGCTATGAAAATCCTCCCCAAAAATCCCCCCAAACCTACCCTGCTCCCACTTGAGACTGAAATTCCCTCTGAGCCCCCCGGATTCCTTGGATAGCCAAATCTGAGGGGTTTGGGTGCAGTTTGACAGTGACAAACACTTGGTGTGCTCAGGAAGGTGCTGCTGGGCCAGCAGGGGATAAACTGAATTTCTGGGAATGTTTGGAAGGGTTTTTTCCCCCCATAGGGACACTGGAATGAGAACTCCAACATGGAGAACACTGAACTGCAGCAATCCCAGAATTATCCCCATTTTTTGACCTCTTTCTCCACTTTTGGCTGTTCTGCCAAGGCCAGGAGCCCATTCCAGGTGCTTCCCTGGATTTTTCCAGGGATCAGGGCTGGGGCTGGCAGGAGAAGCCACCTCAGCTCACAGGGACATGGGTGTCACCGTCCCTTGGGTGCCTGGCACAGGGAGGCGTTGGTGGCCCCTCAGGGTGACATCCTGGCCCCGGAGCAGCCACATTCGAGTGACAAAACCCCGGTGTCACCGCAGGAAACCACAGGCAGGGCGGTGGCTCCTCGGGGCAGGGTGGGGGAAGGAATCCTGCTGCCCCCTGGGATGGGCACGGGGCGGCTCTGCCCAAATTCCCACCTGGAATCCATCCAGAGCCATCCCTGGCTGTGCTTCAGAGCAGGACAATGGGAAAGTCTGGAAAACTTTGTGCCAGGGGTTGCTGATCCCAGCTGGGTTTGGGGCCTTTCAATTCCAGTTTTAAGGAATTGGGGATTTATCCAGATTTCTCTGAGTCTCATTCATGGCTGTGAAAATCCTCCGAGGCTGGATTGATGCTTCCCACAGGGGAGTGGGGAAGGAATCCTGCTGCTCCCTGGGATGGGATGGGATGGGATGGGATGGGATGGGATGGGATGGGATGGGATGGGATGGGCTCAGCTCAGCTCAGCTCAGCTCAGCTCAGCTCAGCTCAGCTCTGCCCAAATTCCCACCTGGAACGGAGCATCCAGAGCCATCCCTGCAAGGTCCTGGCCTGGCTGTGCTTCAGAGCAGGACAATGGGAAAGTTTGGAAAACTTTGTGCCAGGGGTTGCTGATCCCAGCTGGGTTTGGGTCCTTTCAATTCCAGTTTCAAGGCATTGGGGATTTATCCAGGTTTTTCTGAGTCTCATCCATGGCTGAGACTCCCAGGATGGCCTGAGGGGGTTTGGGGATGCCTCCCACAGTGGGATGTGGGACAAGCTCTGCTGTGGATTCCCTGACCCTGGGGCTCTTTGGACCTAAAATGAGTTAATTTTAAAATGGTTTTAAGGGGAAGAGCTGAGGAACAGCAGGGTTTGACAGTCAGAGCTGAGCAGCTCCTGGGTGTGACAGGATGGGTGACAATGACGGGGTGACAGCGACTGTTGTCACCTTCTCTTGCTCTTTAAACCTGTCATTTTAAGCTGCTGCTGCTCCACTTTGAGAAAATCCCTAAATCCGAGCCTGGAGGCTGATGAAAAGTCCTTTTTTCCTTCCCAGTGGGATCCTGGGAGTACAGAGGGACTGGGGATGGATGAAATGCAGGAAGTTGTGTGAACTCATGGGACCCTCTCAGCAGCTCAAGCTGAGTTTAGAGCTTGGCTTTGGGCTGGTTCTTGTTTGATCAGATCAGTTCCCCATCCCCATTTGCAGATGAAATGAAAATTGGCGCTATCAGGGCAAGGAGCTGATAAAAGATCCTAGCTAAGAACAAAGCCTGGGGTTTATTCATCTGTGCTAAAAAATAAAAAAGCAAAACAAAGGGATCTTCTGGGAAAGGGGAGGCTTCTCGGGAAGAAATCCTGCAAAAGGCTGGTGGGAGAGGGAGGTTTCTTAAATCACTTGGATAACACTGGATTTCTTTCAAGGACCCTTTTTTTCCCAAGCCTCTCAAAAAAAAAAAAAAAATTGGCTTTTTGATGGCTTTTCTTGACTTCAGAAGGAGCCGTGTGCCCAAAAATCATCACCTCACTTCTTCCAACCCAGAACTGAACCCACAAACCCCTGCAGCCTTTTTGGGGTCCTGTCACCCCTTTCCTACTGAACCCACAAAACCCCTGCAGCCTTTTTGGGGTCCTGTCACCCCCAGAACTGAACCCACAAACCCCTGCAGCCTTTTTGGGGTCCTGTCACCCCTTTCCTACTGAACCCACAAAACCCCTGCAGCCTTTTTGGGGTCCTGTCACCCCCAGAACTGAACCCACAAACCCCTGCAGCCTTTTTGGGGTCCTGTCACCCCTTTACACCCCGACCTAAACCCACAAAACCCTGCAGCCTTTTTGGGGTGCTGTCATCCCTTCCCTACTGAACCCACAAACTCCTGCAGCCTTTTTGGGGTCCTGTCACTCCTTCACCCCCAGAACTGAACCCACAAAACCCCTGCAGCCTTTTTGGGGTCCTGTCACCCCTTTACACCCAGAACTGAACCCACAAAACCTTTGCAGCCTTTTTGGGGTCCTGTCACCCCTTCAAACCCAGAACTGAACCCACAAACCCCTGCAGCCTTTTTGGGGTCCTGTCACCCCTTCAAACCCAGAACTGAACCCACAAACCCCTGCAGCCTTTTTGGGGTCCTGTCACCCCCAGAACTGAACCCACCAAACCTCTACAGCCTTTTTGGGGTCCTGTCACCCCTTTACACCCAGAACTGAACCCACAAACTCCTGCAGCCTTTCTGGGGTGCTGCCACCTCTCCCCACCAGCCTGGCAGGGCAGTTTGGTGTCTCTGGGGACTTGAGAAGCCACAAGGAGACACCAGGGGTGAGACAGAGATAGGGGGTGGCAGCAGCTGCTCAGGATGTGCCGCTGATTCCGGGACATCTCCCGCCCTTTTTGGAACATCTCCCGCCCTTTTTGGAACATCTCCCACCCTTTTTGGAACATCTCCCACCCTTTTTGGAAATCAAGAGTCAGGAACAGGGCAGGAGAGGAGAAACAGTCCCTGATAAAGTCCCCGTGGATGGCAGCCCCAAAGGAGGGGACAGTCCCTGATAAAGTCCCCATGGATGGCAGCCCCAAAGGAGGGGACAGTCCCTGATAAAGTCCCCATGGATGGCAGCCCCAAAGGAGGGGACAGTCCCTGATAAAGTCCCCGTGGATGGCAGCCCCAAAGGAGGGGACAATGCCTGATAAAGTCCCCGTGGATGGCAGCCCCAAAGGAGGGGACAGTGCCTGATAAAGTCCCCGTGGAAGGGGGACTTGCCACAGGCTGCAGCTGCACCAGCTGGGAGGCCACGATAGGCCCTGTGCTGTCACCTCCCTGCCCTGGGCATGGGGACAGAGCTCCTGTCCCTCCCTCCCTCCCAGCTCCAGCTCCTCCTCTCCCAGCTGGAGGTTTCTCCATAATTCTCCATCTTTTCCTCTGGAAGTTTCTGCCTTGGCTCCGCTTGTTGTCCCACCTTGGGATGAGGGGGCTGGGATCCTTCTCTCGCAGGAAATGCGATTTTGAAGAGGGGAAAACAAGTGCAGGAAATATTTGTGGCTGAAATCTTGATCCTGGATCCCATCCCTGCACAAAATTTCCCTCAGGATGCGTCCCTTGGGTTGGGTGTGAGGAATTCCAGCAGAATTCCTGATCCCAGCAGGTTTTCCATGCTCCGGTTGGGCAGGAAGGGAAAGAGTTTTTCTGTCCCCATGGATTTGGGGAAGAGCAGGGGGATTTTAGCTGGAAAATATTCAGGAATTCTGAGCTTTTCCCTAATTTTAGCAGGAAGGTTGGATAAGGGTTGGATAAGGGACCTTCCTCAGCCTCACCACCAGAGCCGGGTCTGTTTTAGGGGGAAATATTCAAATGTTGATCAAATGATTTCCCACGGGCCTGGCAAAGATCCTGCGGCTTGGGGGCACCCGAGGGGGGGTGGCAGGCCACGCTTCACGTGCACACAGCTGTCACCTCGTGTCACTTGGGGCTGTGTGCCTTTCTTCTGTGACAAACGAGGTCCCCACATCTGGCGGCGGCGGTTGAAATTGGTGGCCCGATTTAATCACAGCCAGAGAGGAGGGGAAGGGGGGACGGGCAGGGGGTGACAGTGACAAACAGGGGGTGACAATGACAAACAGGGGGTGACAGGTCAGGGGTGACAATGACAAACAGGGGGTGACAATGACAAACAGGGGGTGACAGGTCAGGGGTGACAATGACAAACAGGGGGTGACAATGACAAACAGGGGGTGACAGGTCAGGGGTGACAATGACAAACAGGGGGTGACAATGACAAACAGGGGGTGACAGGTCAGGGGTGACAGGGTGACAAACAGGGGGTGACAATGACAAACAGGGGGTGACAGTGACAGGCAGGGGGTGACAATGACAAACGGGGTGACAAGCAGGGGGTGACAATGACAGGGTAATGGGGTGACAAGCAGGGGGTGACAATAGCAAATGGGGTGACAATGACAAATGGGGCGACAGGCCGGGGGTGACAAGCAGGGGCTGACAGGCAAGGGGTGACAGTGACAAGCAGGGGGTGACAAACAGGGGTGACAGGTCAGGGGGTGACAGGTCAGGAGTGACAGGCAGGGGGTGACAAACAGAGTGACATGCACAGGGTGACAAGCATGGGATGACAGGCAAGGAGTGACAAGCAGGGGGTGACAGGTCAGGGGTGACACGCAGCGAGTGACAATGACAAAGAGAGGGTGACAAGCAGGGGGTGACAGGGGGTGACAAGCTGAAGGTGACAAGCAGGGGGTGACAATGACAAGCAGGGGGTGACAGGCAGGGTGTAACAAACAGGGTGACATGCACAGGGTGACAAGCAGGGGGTGACAGGTCAGGGGTGACAAGCAGGGGGTGACAGAGGGTGACAAGCAGAGGGTGACAGGTCAGGGGTGACAGGCAGGGGGTGACAAGCAGGGGGTGACAGGCAGGAAAAGGGACACCCCCAGAGTGCCCCGTTTGGTGACATTTCCCTGCCTCGTGGCAGCGATGCTGAAGTTGTGACTTCCCAAAGTGAAGCGAGGCCGAATCCGTCCTTGCACTGCCCACAGAGAGCGACTGATCCATGGGATCCACTGATCCATGTGCTGATCCACCCCCGGGGGACATTTATCTGAGGATTCCCATGGATCTGGGGATCCCACGGATCAGGGGATTCCATGGAACACTGGATCCTGTGGAACAGGGGGTCCCATGGATCACTGGATCCCATGGATCAGCAGATCCCATGGATCAGCGGATCCCATGGAACATCAGATCCCATTGATCAGCGAGTCCCGTGGCTCAGGGGATTCCATGGATCACTGGATCCCATGGATCAGCAGATCCCATTGATCAGTGGATCCCATGGATCAGTGGATCCCATGGAACATCAGGTCCCATTGATCAGCGAGTCCTGTGGCTCAGGGGATTCCATGGATCACTGGATCTCATGGATCAGTGGATCCCATGAATCAGCTGATCCCATGGATCGGTGAAATCCCATGGTTCAGTGGATACCATGGACCAGTGGGTTCAATGGATCAATTATTCCCATGGATCCCACAGATCAGTGAATCCCATGGATCAGTGGATCCCAGCAATCAGTAGGTTCTACAGATCAGTTGATTCCCATGGATGAGTGGATCCCATGGATAAGTGGATCCCATGGATAAGTGGATCCCAAGGATCAGTGGATCCCACAGATCCGTGGATTCCCAGGCCGGCAGGACACAGATCTTTGGCTCACTGCTGCAGGAACGACTCCCAGAATGGGTGAAAAACACACAAAAAAGAGCAAACTTGGCTTTTCTGCACGAATGAGGATCTGGGGGTTGGAATCCAGAACTGGGAATCACCAAGGACAGGAAAATGAGCTTTTCCAGCCAAACTCCCATTGTGTTTTCCCCCCTTTTCTGCTCACCTTTTGCAGTGAGTGAAGATTTTAATGGAGCTTTTCCAGACCCTCCCTCCATCCCCTCCTCTCCCAACCCGGTTGTTGATAAGAGCAGGTGAGAAATCCCGAGATAAAATCCACATGAAAATAGAACACAACCCCAAAAAAAACCCCAAAAAAACAAAACCAAACCAACCAAACCCCCAAACAACAAAAAACCAAAGAGCTGAGCAAAGAGACCAAAGGATTTGGTGTCACCCCCAGCTGGAAGGGACCCTCTGGAAAGGCTGGAAAGGGTTAACCAGGGCTGCTGAGAGCCTCTGGAGCCCTCTGAGCAGCCGTTTCAAAATCTGATTTTTCTTTTTTGCAACCAAATGAGGTTTTTATTGACTTCCTATGCGAGAGCAGAAGTTGGATGGGTGCAGGGAGCCCGGGGCTGCCTTTCCTCCTCCTCGCAGCTGGCTGGGTGTGGCAGTGCAGGAGCCACAGCTTGGAAAAATGGGATATTTAGGGCAGGGACCAACCTGAGAATTCAAATATTTGATGTGTTTTGGTCCATTTTTTTTTAGCATCAGCCCCCAAACGAGCCCTGCTGCTTGTGCAGGCTCATCTCAGTGTCCACAGCCTGAATTCCTTGGGCCAAATTCCTGCTAGAAAACAACAAACCAACACTTTGTGCCTCTGCCTGGAATGTCCAGGGGGTGAGACCTCCAAAATCAATTTTTTTTTTGAGCTTGGAGCCACCTGGATCAGCATCAGGAGAGCTGAGGAGCAACTTCCCCTTGGAAACGGCTCCATCCTGCATTTTTCCTCCTTCTGGGAAGCATTTCCTGGCTCCTGCTTCATGGATGAGGCTCTAACCCGGGGGTTCTGTGCACTTTTTATTCTTCTTTTCCCCTCCCAAGGGTTTTCCCTTTGGAAAAGGCTGTCCCAAGCTCGGGTTTCCGTGGGAGCAGAGCCCAGGCAGGCACAGATGGAAAGCACCTTCCAAACCAGCCCTGCTTGGATTTCCAACCTGATCCAAAAAAAAAAAGAAATGAACCAAAACAGGAGCTTTGCCCTTTTTTTTCTTTTTTTTTTTCTTTTTTTTTTTTTTCTTTTTTTTTTTTTTTTTGCTGTCTGCTGTCTTTAATTCCATCAACAAGCAGAGCCTGGAGCGGCCTCACTCTTGGAAATACCCCAAAAAGTCTCCGATTTTGCAGAGATTTTCCCAAATTCTTCATTTTAGCTTTTATCTCAGCACTTTGCTCTCATCCTGCAGAGGACAGAGCCGGCCTGAAATTGGTGAGGGGACGTGTGTGGGACACTTGTCCTGTGTGGTGTGGCTTGGGCAAGGCAGGGAAAGAAATCCCAATTTTTGGGATGCTCCGAACCCTTTATTGAGGCAGGGAAAGAAATCCCAATTTTTGGGATGCTCCAAATCCTTTATCAAGGCAGGGAAAGAAATCCCAATTTTTGGGATGCTCCAAACCCTTTATCAAGACAGGGAAAGAAATCCCAATTTTTGGGATGCTCCAAATCCTTTATCAAGGCAGGGAAAGGTGCAACCCCAATATTTGGGATGCTCCAAACCCTTTATTGAGGCAAAGAAAGAAATCCCAATCTTTGGGATGCTCCATACAATCCAAATATTTAGGGTGCTCCAAACCCTTTATCAAGGCTAGGAAAGAAACAACCCCAATCTTTGGGATGCTCCAAACCCTTTACCAAGGCAGGGAAAGAAATCCCAAACTCTGGGATGCTCCAAACCCTTTATCAAGGCAGGGAAAGATGCAATCCCAATTTTTGGGATGCTCCAAACCCTTTATGAAGGCAGGGAAAGAAATCCCAATTTTTGGGATGCTCCAAACCCTTTACCAAGGCAGGGAAAGAAATCCCAATTTTTGGGATGCTCCAAACCCTTTATTGAGGCAGGGAAAGAAATCCCAATCTTTGGGATGCTCCATACAATCCAAATATTTAGGATGCTCCAAACCCTTTATCAAGGCAGGGAAAGGTGCAATCCCAATTTATGGGGTGCTCCAAACCCTTTATCAAGGCTAGGAAAGAAACAACCCCAATCTTTGGGATGCTCCAAACCCTTTACCAAGGCAGGGAAAGAAATCCCAAACTCTGGGATGCTCCAAACCCTTTATCAAGGCAGGGAAAGGTATAATCCCAATTTTTGGGATGCTCCATACAATCCAAATATTTAGGGTGCTCCATACTCTTTATCAATGCAGGGAAAGATGCAATCCCAATTCTTGAGGTGCTCCAGATGCAATCCAAATTTTTGGGATGCTCCAAACCCTTTATCAAGACAGGGAAAGATGCAATCCCAATCTTTGGGGTGCTCCAGATGCAATCCAAATATTTGGGGTGCTCCAAATCCTTTATTGAGGTAGGGAAAGAAGTCCCAATCCTTGGGATGCTCCAGATGCAATCCCAATTTTTGGGATGCTCCAAACCCTTTATCAAGGCTGGGAAAGAAGCAACCCCAATCTTTGGGATGCTCCAGATGCAATCCCAATCTTTGGGGTGCTCTAAATTCTTTATCAAGCAGAGAAAGATGCAACCCCAATTTTTGGGATGCTCCAAACCCTTTATTGAGGCAAAGAAAGAAATCCCAATATCTGGGATGCTCCAAATCCTTTATCAAGGCTAGGAAAGAAGCAACCCCAATCTTTGGGATGCTCCAGATGTAATCCCAATTTTTGGGATACTCCAAACCTGTTATCAAGACAGGGAAAGGTGCAATCCCAATCTTTGGGATGCTCCAAACCCTTTATCAAGGCAGGGAAAGAAATCCCTATTTTTGGGATGCTCCAAACCCTTTACCAAGGCAGGGAAAGATGCAATCCCAATTTTTGTGGTGCTCCAAACCCTTTATCAAGGCAGGGAAAGAAATCCCAATTTTTGGGATGCTCCAAACCCTGAGTGCAAAGATCTGGAGGAGTCTCAGGGCAGCAGTGACTGGAAAAACGCCACAGCAGCTCCTGGGCTGTGACACCTCCCGTGCCACATTTTCAAACCTCTCCCGCAGCTGCTTTTTTCAAGCCTGGTGCAACCCTTTAAACCCCGTGTAAGCCGAGCTTTGCAGAGCTCAGCCTGAGCAGGCTGAGCTCCCCCAGACACATCCTCAGCACCTCAGAGGCAGCCAGGGCTGCAGGTGTGGGGTTGAGAAGAGATTTTGGGGGTGCAAAAACTGCTCTGGGGGCACCCCTGGAGTTCTCAGCTGTGCACACAACCCTGCAGGTGAGCAGAGATCGTTGCTCAGCAGCTATTTTTTTTTTCTTTTCTGCTCAATTTTCACGGTGCAGGAAGTAAATAAACACTTTTGAATGCTCTCAATGCGTTTGGCAGGTAAAAATAAATTTGTGGGGCTTAACGGGCTGAGGGGGGGTTTGTGGGGTCACTGAAATCTTTGGGGTAAACACAAATCTTTGAGTTTGGAGTTTTTATTGCTTCTTGTCTCCCTGCCACCATCAGGGGAACCATCCTGGGTGTGCAGGCCCTGAGAGCTCCCCTGGCTCCATCAGGGCAGGAATCAGTCAAGATTTTGGTGATTAGAGCTGCAAAAATTGGGAATTTGGGGCGTCTTGCAGCATTTCCCAACCCTGTTTCCCAGGAGAGCCCTGTGAGGTTCAGGCCAAATGCACAGTCCCTGTTTATAGTTTATTATTTAGGATATAATTTATTACTTAGGATATAATTTATCACTTAAGATATAATTTATCACTTCTTTCCAGGTTATTAATTAGGATAATTTTCATCTCAAGCAGTGGATCCCTGAAAAAGAGGGATCTTCTGTTTCCCTGGATGGAAAACTGAGCTCCTGGACACGTTTTTGGTCCCTTGGATGTGTCCCCCTCCTTCAGGCAGATCCCGATCCCTGAAACAATTCCAGCACTTGGCATCACTCCCCAACAGCCCAGGAGCTGCCCTGGCAGGGGCTGAGCAGAAAAAATGCAAATTCCAATATCTGAGGTTATCCCAAGCCTCTCACACGCTCACAAACCGAGGCAGGACGGATTTCCTGGAGGGGGCCGAGGGAAATTTTGGGATTTCCATTCCAAACCCTGCGGTTTTGTGGCACAGCTGCCTCTGGAGGTGCAGGCAGCTCTTCCCCCCTTCATCTGCAGGGTGCTGATAGCTCAGGGCAGCCTCTCCCTGTGCCTGGGGACAGGGACAGGGACAGGGACAGGGACAGGGACAGGGACAGGGACAGGTCCTGCTGGCAGTGCTATCACTCCCCGTCCCCACACATTTGTTTGTCTCATTTCTCCTTCGAGGGCAGCTGGATTCTGAGAATCCTGGAGCTGCAGGAGCACCAAAAAAAAATAAAAAAGGACTTTTTGCTTTATCTCTGCCCTTTGTGGTCTCAGGGTGGCCTCGATAACACCCGCTGGGGTGGCAGGATTAGACACCGAGGTGGCACCTGCCAGGCTCTGGTGGCATCCAGATGTGGCACAGCTTTCCAAACATCTGTCCCCAAACAAACCCGAGGCTCCCGAGGGGATTCTCCGTGTCTGGAAAAGGCTGCAGCCCTTCCTCAGCAGGGTCTGGGTCTCTCCTGAGCGCCCTGTTTGGTGACACTTTGGGACTGTCCCACCGTGGTGCCCTCAGTGGTCAGGCTGGGCAGAAATCAGCCAAAGGAGGAAAATTTTATGGCAAAGGGAGGGCAGGATTTAGCTGGGTTTTATTTAAGAAACAAAGCCAGAAGTTCTCAAAAGCTTTGGGTCCATCCTGATGGCCCAGCAGGAAGATTTTTGTGGGATGGGAGGAAATTTCCCTGCTTCAGCCAGAGTGAGGAACCCACAGGGAGGGTCAGTCCTGCAGCCTCACCCCAAAATTCCCCTTCAGGGCATCCCAGCCAAGCCCTGCTCATCCACAAAGCACAGGGAAAACAAGGAGAGAGCACAGGCAGAAAATCGGATTTATTTCAGGTAGAAAAGCCAACTCCTTCCCAGGCTTTGGGGAGACATCCTGGGAAGTTTGGGGTTCTGGGAGATGAAAATCCTGGGAAGTTTGGAGTTTTGGGAGACAAATATCCTGGAAAATTCAGGGTTTTGGGAGAGGAACATCCTGTGAATTTTGGAGGTTTGGGAGATGAACACCCAGTGAAGTTTGGGGTTTCAGGAGTTGAACAACTGGTGAAGTTTGGAGTTTTGGGAGATGAAAATCCTGTGAAGTTTGGGGTTCTGGGAGAGGAACATCCTGTGAAGTTTGGAGTTTTGGGAGAGAAATATCCAGTGAAGTTTGGGGTTTTGAGAGATGAATATCCTGGAAGTTCAGGGTTCTGGGAGACAAACATCCTGTGGAGTTTGGGGTTCTGGGAGAGGAACATCCTGGGAAGTTCGGGGTTTCAGGAGATGAACAGCTGGTGAAGTTTGGAGTTTTGGGAGACAAATATCCTGGGAAGTTTGGGGTTTTGGGACACAAACCCCCAGTGAATTTTGGGGTTTTGGGACACAAACCCCCAGTGAATTTTGGGGTTTTGGGACACAAACCCCCAGTGAATTTTGGGGTTTTGGGAGACAAACACCCAGTGAAGTTTGAAGTTTTGGGAGAGAAATATCCTGTGAAGTTTGAGTTTTTAGGAGATGAAAATCCTGTGAATTTTGGAGTTTTGGGAGACAAACACCCATTGAAGTTCGGGGTTTTGGGAGAGGAACATCCTGGGAAGTTTGGGGTTTCAGGAGTTGAACAACTGGTGAAGTTTGGAGTTTTGGGAGACAAATATCCTGGGAAGTTTGGGGTTTTAGGAGATGAACATCCAGTGAAGTTTGGTGTTTTAGGAGAGGAACACCCGGTGAAGTTTGGGGTTTTGGGAGAGGAACACCCTGTGAATTTTGGAGTTTTAGGAGACAAACACCCATTGAAGTTCGGGGTTTTAGGAGATGAACATCCTGGGTAGTTTGGGGTTCTAGGAGAAAAACACCCGGTGAAGTTTGGGGTTCTGGAAGAAAAAACATCCTGGGAAGTTTGGGGTTTTGAGAGAAGAACAACTGGGGAAGTTTGGGGTTCTGGGAGACAACCCCCAGTGAATTTTGGGGTTTTGGGACACAAACCCCCAGTGAATTTTGGGGTTCTGGGACACAAACCCCCAGTGAATTTTGGGGTTCTGGGAGACAAACCCCCAGTGAATTTTGGGGTTCTGGGACACAAACCCCCAGTGAATTTTGGGGTTCTGGGACACAAACCCCCAGTGAATTTTGGGGTTCTGGGACACAAACCCCCAGTGAATTTTGGGGTTCTGGGACACAAACCCCCAGTGAATTTTGGGGTTCTGCAGGGACAGATGCCAGGCTGGCCCTGCCCTGCCCAGTGCCAGCCCTGGGTGCCCGGGGCAGCCGGGGTGGAGTCTCTGATTTTATCTTTGGAGATCTTTACGATTGTTTTTTCCCCCACCACTTTGGTTTTTAGCTCACTCAATATTTAGACAGCTCTGATTTCCATTTTAATTAATTGCAGGAGTCTCACTTTATGAAATAACGAGCATTTGACTATTCCTGTTATGATTATTCCGTGTGTGGGAACCCCGGCAGCTCAGGAATCACTGCTGGCTGACCTGGGGGAGCTTCATTTACCCCCGAGATGTTTTTACACAAATCTGACCCCGCTTTACATTAAACCAAATTTATTTTACATTTCCACTGATTTAAATACAGCCACACCGAGCTGCTTTCCCCACCACCACATCCTTTGCTGGGTGGTGGAAGGAGCAAAGCTCTGAGCTGCCCGGAGCCCGGAGTTTTTTAGGATTTTGGGGCAAATCCTAAAAAAAAATCCCTTTTTCTGTCAGCTGTGCCACACTCCAGAGCCAGCCGGGTCCTGTCATTGTCACAGCTCAGGCCAGGCAGCACAAACCCTTTGGCAGCTTCTCCCAGGAAACCAAATCCCACATTTCCCCCCTTCCCATTATTCCCATTATTCCCATTATTCCCATTATTCCCTGTCCTCCTTATCTCGAGGTTGGCACCTCCTGCGTGTGACAGAACCCCCCCCAAAAAATCCAGATTTTGGGGCTGGGGGTGCTTTTATCCCTTTTAAACCAATAAAATATCATTTTAAACCAATAAAATATCATTTTAAACCAATAAATTATCATTTTAAAGCAATAAAATATCATTTTAAAGCAATAAAATATCATTTTAAACAATAAAATATCATTTTAAAACAATAAAATATCCTTTTAAAACAATAAAATATCATTTTAAAACAATAAAATATCCTTTAAAAACACTAAAAAATAAATAAAATAAAATAAAAAAAAAATAAAACAAAAAATAAAATTCCCAAATCCTGTGCCACCCCTCGGAGCAGGCAGGACTTCAAAGTCCTCCTGGGAGTTGTCACTACAAAAGGCAGCGCTGAAAGTCCCTAAATCCTGTGTGAAGCTGATTAATTTACACCCCGTTAATTAGCAGGTGCCTTTCCAAGGGGCTGCTGCAGCCATTTCATCCACAATGTCATTTTCAAGGGAATTAAATCCTTTGTTTCTGTGTTTGTGGGGTGGTTTTGAAGGCAGCATCTCCCACCTGGGAATTTTCTGCCATCCCCAAGGCCTTTATTACCTTTAATAAAAGAAAACTATTAATAATTAATCACCTAAATACAAATGGGTTTCGTGCCCTGGGAGTGAAGGATAAATATGGTCAATTTTAGAGTTGCATTTGGGTGTTTTATCTCTGAATTTTATTTTATTATGTCTGAATTTTATGAACTCACCTGGCTGGGGGGGAAACTGAGGCCAGGAGCAGCTGAATGCTCTGAGCAGAGCAAAAAATGAGCTGGAAAATCAATCCCAAATCTCTTCCTAATATGGATTTTCCCTGTGAATATTGACCACATATTTTTATTACACATCCCATCAGTGGAAAAACACTCATTTTTCTCTTGGCAGAATTCAAAAAAAAATTTTTTTTTGGGTTTAGGAACCAAAAAATAGGAAATTAATTGGTATAAATACATATGATATGATTTTTGCAGATATTAAAATGAATGCTGTATGTGTTATGTTAGAAAGTTATGCTGTATTAATGCAGTCTATTTTAATAGTGTGATAAATAAAGTTTTTAGGCTATAGCTTAATATTTAAATAGAAACTATGGGATGTGAGATGCTCAAAGGATGAAGAAAACAATTAAGAAATCCTGGATAAGAGATAACAGCAGCAGACACCAAAATCCCGAAAAAAAGAATTTATCTCCTCCCTTATCAAATTTGAAACTCTGTGGAACCACAAGAAAGTTGATTTATAGGATGGAATGATGAGAGCAAAAAAAAAAAGCTGAAATTAAGCAGAAACACCTAAAATCAAAAGGAATATTTAAATTGTGGATAGGATTTATGAACATTTATGGGAAATGCTGGAGGGCATCGGAGCAGCTCCAGGGCAGGAGGGTGAGGAGAATTTTGACCTTTTGTCAACAAGTGATAGAATGCCAGACATCTTTAATTTTTGCTTTTTTTATATCTCTTATTGTCATTTTTAATAATTCAACTCTTCCAATTTTAACACAGAAGTGATTTGGAAGCTTTGAGAGCTGCAGGGAGCGGGGCCAGGCAGGTCCCAGCACCTGCCCGGGGGTGATTTACACAAATTCCCCTGGGAGAACAGCCCAGAATCCCTCTCCAGACAAACTCCGTGCCCTGTCCCTGTGCCTTGTCCTTGTGCCTGTCCCTTGTGTCCTGTCCCCTGTGTCCTCTCCCCTGTGTCCTGTCCTTGTGCTCTGTCCCCGTGCCCTGTCCCTGTGCCCTGTCCCCGTGCCCTGTCCCCGTGTCCCCGTGCCTTGTCCCTGTGCCCTGTCCCCGTGCCCCTGTCCCCATGTCCCCATGCCCTGTCCCCGTGTCCCCATGCCCTGTCCCCTGTCCCTGTCCCCATGTCCCCATGCCCTGTCCCCGTGTCCCCATGCCCTGTCCCCATGTCCCCGTGTCCTGTCCCCATGCCCCTGTCCCAGTGCCCTGTCCCCGTGTCCCCGTGCCCTGTTCCTGTGTCCTGTCCCTGTGCCTTGTCCCCGTGCCTGTCCCTTGTGTCCTGTCCCTTGTGTCCTGTCCCTGTCCCCATGCCCTGTGCCCTGTCCCCATGCCCCTGTCCCTGTGCCCTGTCCCCGTGTCCCCGAGCCCTGTCCCCGTGTCCCTGTGTCCTGTCCCCGTGTCCTGTCCCTGTGCCCTGTCCCTGTCCCCGTGTCCCTGTGCCCTGTCCCCGTGCCCTGTCCCTGTGCCCTGTCCCTGTCCCCGTGTCCCTGTGTCCTGTCCCCGTGTCCTGTCCCCGTGCTCTGTCCCTGTGCCCTGTCCCCGTGCCCTGTCCCCGTGTCCCCATGCCCTGTCCCCGTGTCCCCGTGCCCTGTCCCTGTCCCCGTGTCCCCATGCCTGTCCCCGTGTCCCCGTGCCCTGTCCCTGTCCCCGTGTCCCCATGCCCTGTCCCCGTGTCCCCGTGCCCTGTCCCCGTGTCCCCATGCCCTGTCCCCATGCCCTGTCCCCGTGTCCCCATGCCTGTCCCCGTGTCCCCATGCCCTGTCCCCGTGCCCTGTCCCCGTGCCCTGTCCCCGTGTCCCCGTGCCCTGTCCCTGTCCCCGTGTCCCCGTGCCCTGTCCCCGTGTCCCCGTGCCCTGTCCCTGTCCCCGTGTCCCCATGCCCTGTCCCCGTGTCCCCGTGCCCTGTCCCTGTCCCCCTGTCCCCATGCCCTGTCCCCGTGTCCCCATGCCTGTCCCCGTGTCCCCATGCCCTGTCCCCGTGCCCTGTCCCCGTGCCCTGTCCCTGTCCCCGTGTCCCCATGCCCTGTCCCCTGTCCCCGTGCCCTGTCCCTGTCCCCGTGTCCCCGTGCCCTGTCCCCGTGTCCCCGTGCCCTGTCCCCGTGCCCTGTCCCCGTGCCCTGTCCCCATGCCCTGTCCCCTGTCCCCGTGCCCTGTCCCTGTCCCCATGCCCTGTCCCCATGCCCTGTCCCCATGCCCTGTCCCCATGCCCTGTCCCCGTGTCCCCGTGCCAGCAGCTGGCACGGCAGCAGGAAGTGGCACAGCCAGCCCTGCCTGGCAGCTCCCAGCCCCGAGCCCCCAGAGCGAGGTGGGCAAAAATCCCCCCCCAAGGAAACCTTGCCAGGGCAGCGCTGGTGTCTCCAGGAAACCTTTTAAACCTTCCCAGAGACCCAGATCTCCTTCCTCTGCCTGCTGCCAGCACAGACGGGGGGGTTTGGGGGGTTTTTAAATGCAGAATTTGCTCCTGGCTCCGCTGGAGCAATTCCAGAAATTCCCTTTTGTTGGGAATTTTTAAATCCTTCCGTATCCTGCTCGGGGCTGAGGCAGCTCGGAGCCTCCCCAGGACCCCAGACCTGAGTGGGGACAGCAAAATTCTCCTCACCCTCCCACCCTGGGGCTGCTCTGATGCCCTCCAGCCTTTCCTGAGGATTCCCAAGGATTTTCCAGGGGATCCCAGGGTGTCCCAGGACGTCCCACGTGGCTGCTCGAAGGATAAAAGTCAAATTTAGAGTTCCACACCTCTGCAGTGCCTGGCTGAACTCCCTGCATCTCCTTCATCCCACCAAGGAAACTGAGGCTGGAGCAGAGAAATGCTCTGGGCAGGGCAGGGAAGAGCTGGGAAATCGATCTCTGCCTCTTCCCAAAGTGCAAATATCAAATATCGAATATTTTTCACTGCAGATATCAAAAATGTTTTTTTTTATTGTACATCCTGTTATTGCAGGTGAGCGGGAAACTCAAATTATTCCCTCTGGGAAAACTCAAATTATTCCCTTTGGGAAAAACTCAAATTATTCCTTCTGGGAAACTTCAGGCACCCAGACCTGAGGGTTGTGTCCGTGGGATTGCAGCTTTCAACCCAATAAAACCCTGTGCAATAAAACCCTGTGCAATAAACCCCTGTGCAATAAAACCCTCTGCAATTTTCATCCAGCCTGGAAAGGAGGGGATGTTCCCAACCCAGCCCCTGCTCCTTCCACAGCCTGGGCACAAAAACCCCTGAAATTCCACCCTCGATGCAGCTTTTGGTTTTCCCTCCTCATCCTCTCTTTTCTTCCTGGCTCTGGGATCAGGAATCTCCCCAGTCTGGGCTGAGAAATCAAAATCCTGGGCCAAATTTGACTTTTTTTTTCTCCTGGAAAAGGTGTCCCTCACCCTCATTTCTTTCTCTCCTGGAAATGATTTGCCCCATTTTTTTTCCTGGAAAAGTTGTCCCTCATTTTTTTTTTCTCTCCATTTCATGTCCCAGCCCCAGAACCCCCGGAATGGGGCCAAGCTGGGGCCGTGTGTGACAAATTCCCAGCCTGACACCCCAGGGACCCTCCCAAAGCCACCCCAGGGACCCTCCCAAAGCCACCCCAGGGACCTCCCAAAGCCACCCCAGGGACCTCCCAAAGCCACCCCAGGGACCCTCCCAAAGCCACCCCAGGGACCTCCCAAAGCCACCCAAAGGAACCCTCCCAAAGCCACCCCAGGGACCCTCCCAAAGCCACCCCAGGGACCTCCCAAAGCCACCCCAGGGACCCTCCCAAAGCCACCCAAAGGGACCTCCCAAAGCCACCCAAAGGGACCTCCAAAGCCACCCCAGGACCCTCCAAAGCCACCCCAGGGACCTCCCAAAGCCACCCCAGGGGACCCTCCCAAAGCCACCCCAGGGACCCTCCCAAAGCCACCCCAGGGACCTCCCAAAGGGACCTCCCAAAGCCACCCCAGGGACCCTCCCAAAGCCACCCCAGGGACCTCCCAAAGCCACCCCAGGGACCCTCCCAAAGGGACCCTCCCAAAGCCACCCCAGGGACCTCCCAAAGCCACCCCAGGGACCTCCCAAAGCCACCCAAAGGGACCCTCCCAAAGCCACCCCAGGGACCTCCCAAAGCCACCCAAAGGGACCCTCCCAAAGCCACCCCAGGGACCTCCCAAAGCCACCCCAGGGACCTCCCAAAGCCACCCAAAGGGACCTCCCAAAGCACCCCAGGGACCTCCCAAAGCCACCCCAGGGACCTTCCAAAGCCACCCCAGGGACCCTCCCAAAGCCACCCCAGGGACCTCCCAAAGCCACCCCAGGGACCTCCCAAAGCCACCAAAGGGACCTCCCAAAGCCACCCCAGGGACCTCCCAAAGCCACCAAAGGGACCCTCCCAAAGCCACCCCAGGGACCCTCCCAAAGCCACCCCAGGGACCTCCCAAAGCCACCAAAGGGACCCTCCCAAAGCCACCAAAGGGACCCTCCCAAAGCCACCCAGGGACCTCCCAAAGCCACCAGCCCGGTGTCACCACATGGGGACAACGACCTGGGGCTCCTCATCCCATCCAAGGGCAAGGGGAGGAGATTCCCAGGAGCTCCAAATGCAGGGATGAGGCCAGGAGAGGAGCAGTGTCCCCTCAGTGTCACCTCAGTGTCACCTCAGTGTCCCCTCAGTGTCCCTCAGTGTCCCCTCAGTGCCACCACATGGAATAAAGGACAATCCCAGCATCGTTCCCACAACCTCCAAATCTCCCTGGACAAGGATTTCCCAGAAAATTTTCCCCGATGGCAAAATGTCCCCACCCATCCAAATATTTCTAAACCTACAACTCAACTCTGTTTCAAACCTCTGTCTAAATAAACTTATTATTAATTTATATTTATATTGATATAAACTCTGCTTTTTCAATTCCCACACATCCCAGATCCACGGAGCTGCTCCAATCCGTGGTAAAACACGGATTCATTTCTCCCAGCTGTGCCTCCTCTCCACCTGCTCCTGCACCCTTCTCATCCATAATTACCACAATTAACAACCTGCTAATGAGGGGCAGCCTGTGGACACACGCAGGGAATATTCCTGCTGTGTTTAGGCTTTGCTGGAGGAATTCCAGGATTCCCTGGAATATTCATGAATTATTCCTGCCTGCGTGCCCACAGCATTCCACAGGCTGAAATCAGGGATGGATGTTGGAGAATCAGGAATAGAAGTGAATAAAATATAAAATGAAATGAAATGAAATGAAATGAAATGAAATGAAATGAAATGAAATGAAATGAAATGAAATGAAATGAAATGAAATGAAATGAAATAAAATAAATAAAATACGCTATTGGGATGTTCCTAGGGAAGAGAGGTTTGGGATTCCTGTGAGCAGGAATTCCATCCTGAGAGCAGGGAGAAAAGGGCAGGAATGAGGAAAAGGGGGCAGGAAGGAGGAGAAAGGAAAAAAGGGAGGAGAGAGGAGTAAGGGAGAGGGTCAGAAAGGAGGGAAAGGAGGGAAAGGAAAGAAGGAGAAGGAAGAAGTCAGAAAGAAATCAAAACAAATCAGAGAGGAGCCAGAAAGGGATAGAGAGGGGAAGGGAAGGTTTGGGAAGGTTTGGGAAGGGAAGGTTTGGGAAGGTTTGGGAAGGGAAGGTTTGGGAAGGGAAGGTTTGGAAGGAAGGTTTGGAAGGAAGGTTTGGGAAGGGAAGGTTTGGGAAGGTTTGGGAAGGTTTGGGAAGGTTTGGGAAGGTTTGGGAAGGGAAGGTTTGGGAAGGTTTGGGAAGGGAAGGTTTGGGAAGGTTTGGGAAGGTTTGGGAAGGTTTGGGAAGGTTTGGGAAGGGAAGGTTTGGGAAGGTTTGGGAAGGTTGGGAAGGTTTGGGAAGGTTTGGGAAGGTTTGGGAAGGTTTGGGAAGGGAAGGTTTGGGAAGGTTTGGGAAGGGAAGGTTTGGGAAGGTTTGGGAAGGTTTGGGAAGGTTTGGGAAGGTTTGGGAAGGTTTGGGAAGGAAAGGAAAGGAAA